>NC_056743.1:423402229-423697229 GCF_019279795.1 Protopterus annectens | reverse complement strand
TGAGGCACCAGGAAGCTGCGTTTCCATCCATAAGTTGAGCACTGAACAGAGTGCTTCTGTAACTTATTTTATTTTACATTTGTTTACTAGGAAAGTCTGACGGGACACTAGTCTTTTTCAATGGAGGCCCATGGAGAAAAGTTCCACATAAAAAAACGTACAAGAGTACGTATTTTCAAAAGCAGTATAAACATAGAAAAGGATCCTGTGCACATGTTGATGAGATATATGAAGGTTTTGTGTCACAGAAGGGCACGTACATAACAGGAGTTTAAAAACTTTTTACACATTCAGGCATGAGAATGTACAAAGTTGCAAAATGCACGAGTAACAGACTAAACATAACTAAAAGCCTAAATTTCCATTTGTTCTTCTTTCTGCTTTTCCCAGTTAGGGGTCGCCACAGCAGAACTCCGGTCCGCTAATGATTGGCAGTAGATTTTTTTACGGGTGCCGAGGTGCCAGCTCGATACCCAACCTTCAACGAAGGCACACCCATTCTACACATCTCTTTGGAATGCCACTCGACCGCAGGGAGGACATGCAGACTCAAGACAGAAGGCGTTCCAGCCTCTCTGTGAAATACTTACTGTCTGACTCTGTCATTAAGTTTGCTTGAAGATGCACTCCTGGCACAGAATATTTATAACCATCAAGGTCCCTGCTTCCTGATGGTTGTAGATGTGTAGCTACATGTGTAACCAGTCAAAATAATAAAATTATGTTCAGAAAGCAAGTAGTGCTGTTCATCCATCCATTTATTACTTCAACAACATAAGATTAAGTAGAAACGGTGTTAAGCTGAGCGAGACTGACCAGACTAATTCCAAGGAGCAGTCTTTCGGTGCTCCTGGCAAGAGCAAAGGCATGCCCACACCAGCTGAGAGAGAGAATGTCTAGCATGTCCTAGGTCTGCTCTGTGGTTGCCTCACAGTGAGCTATGATTAGTTCATCTCCCACGGGAATCACCCAGAGCATTCTCACTGGGTACCCAAACCATCTCAATTGGCCACACTCAGTCTTGGAAATAGTGGCTTTATTCCATGATCGTCTGAGATTACCAGGCTGCTCACAGAATGTGAAGCCATCAATCATCTGAAGGATTGCTCCCACTTGTGTTCATGCTCTTTTTCTTCCAGTTACTACCCCCCCACTTCATGTTCATAGGTGAGTATGGGGACATAGAATGATTGGTGAAGCTGATGGCTTCATCCTAGAACTTCCCCGCAGTACTGCCACTGTTGTACTTATCTGCTGGGCAGTTTTCATGCCCCTGATACTATCACTTGTGAACAAAGCTCAGTGATTCTTAAGTTCCTCCACTTGAGGCAAATGTTTCCCCTTACCCTCAGTGTGCAATATTCCCTTTAGGGTGAGAACCATGACATTGAGTTTAGACGTGCCGATTTCGTATCCCATCTGCTTCATACTCAGCAGTAAACCACTCCAGTGCATGCTGGAACTTGGCTATTTGAGACCAAGAGGACACCATTATCTTCTAGCAACACAGATGCAGCCCATGCATCCTCACACTGGGCACTATGCATACTTTGGCAGCACCTTAACGTCTTGTCCATAAAAATCAAGAACAGGAGGGGGAGACAGGTTGCAAAAGATGGGGACACAACTTGCCCTGTACAAGTAAAGGGAAGAAACTAATGCCCAAGAACATGAGGGAACTGGTTCAGCAGAGGAAGGACACCCTCCATAACGTGAACAAACAAATTTGATATCTGGTAAAGCTCTCTAAAGGCCAATTATGAAGCTAAATAGCATCCCTAGCTAAGGGTAATCACAAGGTATTTTTTAGCTATGTCAGAAATCTGAAAGGGAAGCCCCAACTTTGTGCCAAACTAATAGTACTGACGCTAAGGACCTTGCCAATCTGCTAGCAGACAGATTTGCTTCAAACTTCACCTCCCTGTCCTCATCAGACATACTGCAAAGCATTCCTGTCACCAGTCCTTTACATAGTATCCCCAAAGACCAGGTCATAACCGTACTCTTCATGGCCAAAAACACAGCCTCTGTGGGACACTCTGACATCCCATGCTGCCTACTAAATGGTCTAAAACAAGTCTTAGAGGAACCACTTGGCACCCTCTTCAACCACAGTTTGTCTGGCTTTGTCTGCGCAGAGTGGAAAATAGCAACAGTAATTCCCTTGCACAAAGGGGGTCCGTCAGCTGACCCTGGGAATTATAGACCCATAAGTCCAACCAGCCTTATCTCCAAGGCCATGGAGAGAATCATCATGGACCTTGTCATCAGAAACATAGTTGACCTTCAAACTCTTGACCCAACCAAATCTGGCTTCATTAAGGGTAGATCATGCTTAGTAAACCTGGTGGACTTGTTCGAGAATGTCACCAAAGCCCTGGATGAAGGTAAAACAGTACATATAGCCTTGCTTGACTTAGCTAAGACTTTTGACACAATCCCCCCACTCAGGCATCATTGAGAAACGTACCCAGCTAGGAATTAATTCATATGTCACTAGATTGGTATTCAACTGGATCACGGACAGAATGCATACCGTCAAAGGTGGGGATTCCACCTCTACCAGCAGACCAGTTACCAGTGGTGTACCACAAGGATCTGTGTTGGGCCCCCTATTGTTTCGAATCTATTTCTCAGAAGTCTAGATGAAAATAGATAGCCTATGGCTTACCAGGTTCACCGATGACTGAAAACTGGGTGCAGTCAGAGACCCCAATGATATTGACATATCACAAAAAGGGCTTACACAGACCAAATAATTGGTGCCAGTCACAGACCTAAAGCAAATGCAAAAAAAAGTGTTATCCCTTTCGACAAAGGGGAAGTCCCTGCAAATTAACAGTACCCCCTTAGCTTAAACCCTGTGGTGAGAAATTTGGGAACACAGGTTGACAGCAGCCTTAACTTCAATCACCATGTGTCCACAGTAGTATGGAAGGCTTTCTGTGTTGCACATCTCATAAGGAAGGGCACCACATCCAGAGCTAATGATATTATATGTCCCCTGTACTTATCCCTCATCAGAGCACTAATAAAGTACACTGCTCCCTTCTGTATATACCTCACCAGACACCTTCAGCAGCTGGAGAGACCTCAGCGGTTTCTCACCAAGAAATTTCAGGGCTTTCAACAGATGACCTACATGAACAGACTGAAGGCCCTGTCACTGTACTCTGTATCTTATATGCTGATAAGAGGCAACTTGTGCCTGGCCTACAGAGCAGTTTCGGACCCTGCCCTAATGGAAATGATGCACATGTCAGATGGAGCAAGATTCACTCACTCTAGGGATCTTAACCTAGCCTGCAACATTAATGGAATATGCTGGAGAAATAGGTATGTCTCCCAGAGATTCACTCCTCTGGAACAAACTCACAATTCATGTAAAATAGAGCTCCTCAATGACCCTGTTTGAGTGTAACTTAGGCAGCTGGATGGGAGACCATAAATTTACCACAGGGGTGTCACCTATGTCCTTCTTGGATAAATGCAGTCAGTGCTGATGATAGACTCACACTGCAAATATAGACCATACGACTTGGTCAGTAAGCAAACAAGGGTACAACATGGCTAGGCTTATAAAGGCCCTATGGCCAGTAGCCTAATAACCTCCTATGAACATGTGAACCTATGATTGAATGGCATGTAACGGCCCCTGAATCCCATATATTTGTTGCACCTCTGACATTCTGGGGTACTTGGCTCTATGCCATCTGCATATCCATAAAATGCATGAAAATTGGTATGACGCCTCCACTGTCTATGTATGGGCAAAGAGTTAACTTGCTATGCCATGACCAGGATAGACTCCACATCGCTCCTTCTGAATCAGACTCTGTGATTGGATAGTCTCATTTCCAGCTCCCTGACATAGGCTTTACATATATAGCTGAGGAGTGGTCCCTCCTATAACTGGAGTACACACGTCTTATCTCTCTCATTGAAAATGAAGACCACCACCTCAGTTTACTTTTCTGCTATTAATGCAGCATTGAAAAGTGCATTACCATGACCTTCAGTAATATCCAGTACTGCAACATCTCTCTCAAAATATTATCCATTCCCGCAGGCTTGCTCCCACTGAGCTGTTCAGTCACCATAGAGACCTTATTGGCAGAAATGGATCCTTTCTCACCAGAGACATATGGAACTGAGCCTTAGAGAAGGGCATATCCCCAGGATTCAGCACTACCTCACGATCTTTCACCCTTCCAACAATGCCATTGTATTTCTGGTTCATATTATGTTATCGAAAAGCCGTTATATCGAACTGCTTTTCATTGTCCCGTAACTGTCAAACTCTCATAATGGCAAAAACCCGACTGAACAAATTCTTTCCCTGGGAAAGATATCGCTATCCCTACCATGAACTACACACTACTTTAAACATGAAGTGGGGGGCTTCACCCTCCATACCCGCGAATGTGGGAGGCTGTGCCCCCTGCACCCTCCCTTACTAAATATACCAACTCCAAGATCGCAGTACAGTTGGGAAAGGGCAAACTCACAATGATGGCCAAGCGGTTTCTTTCCCAGGGAAAGAATTCGGTCATTTAGGTTTTCGCTATTATGACAATTCGACCTTTACGGGTCGATGAAAAGCCGTTTGATATAACGGCTTGTCGATAATGTAATATACACCCGTATTTCCACCCTTACTCAGTATAGCCTGGGTAATACCCCTTATGCCCTTCCTATGTCACCAGATGTTATTTCAAAACCTCCTTGAGGCTGTGACAGCCATTTTTCCATGGCCTTACCAAACTTTTCTCACACTCAGGCCTTTAGCAATTGTCACAACTGCTGCCTTTCAAACCTTTCAGTACCTGTTGTTCAAATTCAGAGAAATCCTATTGCATTGCATGATAGAATTATTTAACTTGATGGCTTCCCTCACCGTTGCTATCTACCAGGGAGTTCTAGGATTATCACTTTTACAAGCCCATACAACCTTTTGGCCACAGCTCTGTGACACCACTTTGATAGTTAATGAATTAAACACGGCTCGTTTAGACTTTGTCTCAAACCTCCCCTGGGATATGGAAGGCACTATTCCAGAGGTGGGAGTTGAACTCACCTTGCACAGTAGTATCTGCTAGAAGCTTCAGTGACACCAGAAATACCTATATCTGGGTGTTCCCATGTGTTTCTTGATCCGGCTAACCACTAAATGGTGGCCAGTTGACAGCACCTCTTTCTGCTCTAGATATCCAGATCAGATGGCATAATTTCTGTTAATACAACCACAAAGTGTGTCATTTACTCTGGCCCAAGGTGCTACAGTGACAAGTACACTTATGAGCAGCCTTGTGTTCAAACAAAGGGTTCATGATGGAAAATCCATGACTTCCACAGAAGTGGAATAATTGACCATGTGGGTTTTTGTCAGACAAGCTGTTCTTCAAGGCATACCTTTCTAAGTATCTCTCTCATTCCCCACATCATTGGTTTCTTTTCTGCTGCTCAACTGCACTGAGGCAACCCTTGCAACCGTCAGCACAAAGTTTGAGTCTTCATTTCTTAGTTACTCAGGAACGACTCCAGAACAAGAGAGAGACCAACTCTGATCAAGAAGTGTTCTTTCAGAACCAGTGCTGTCTGTGGAGGTAAGACCATCTGTAATCTAGCTGATACTTTTCAGTGTCCCCCACAAGATTTTGACTCTGCCTCCACCCTCTGTTCAAGTGAAATGACATTCCAGGTCCCATGAGCCTGTATCCACTGCCAGGGCTTAGTCCATCTTAACCTGTTGTCTTCCACGCCACCCATCTCTCACCTGTAACCTTACTAATGGTAGGTGCACATGACAGTACTGCTCTACTTCAGGCTGAGATGAATCCAGTTTGTGAGTAACTAGGTAACCAGGTGCTTGATGGCAGACATGACTTCCAAGCCTGTGTACAGAGGTGGGTCCCAGTATATTTGTTCTAGGTTAGGTTCTCTCATTCTTTAATTGAACAATCGTGAAGGTCTGTTTTCAGTTTTTACATTGATTTTAATTTGGCCCCTCCTGTTATTAAATTTGCCAAGGAGGACACTACCAGGAGATGACAGAGCTCCAGGCAGCATAGCTCCAAGGATGACACTAGCAAGAGCGCAGAGCTCCAGGCAGCATAGCACCAAGGATGACACTAGCAAGAGCGCAGAGCTCCAGGCAGCATAGCTCTGAGGATGACACTAGCAAAAGCTCAAAGCTCCAGGCAGCATAGCTCCGAGGATGACATTAGCAAGAGCGCAGATCTCCAGGCAGCATAGTTCCAGGGATGACACTAGCAAGAGCGCAGAGCTCCAGGCAGCATAGTTCCAGGGATGACACTGGCAGGAGCACAGAGCTCCAGGTAGCATAGCTCCAAAGATGACACCAACAGGAGGACAGACCTCCAGGCAGCATAGCTCTAAGGATGACACCAGCAAGAATACAAAGTTCCAGGCAGCATAGCTATAAGAATCAGAGGCAGGCCCTTCCGCTCTGGAAAGGTCATGGTTCCTGGGGGATGAGGTTAGGGGGGTGGTGTTGCATACAAGTTAAAGAAAAAAAATGCAAGGTACTAGGAACTGCTTTGTAGTTTGGCGTACTTCATTATATCTGAATGCAAGTCAGACTGGTGTGTACACACACAGACATACCTCTCAACTGCTATGATTTTGTCATCTAATTTAGCCTAGTTACTCCTAAGCTCGCTGATAAGCCACGGTGGTGCAGTAGTAGCATTGTTGCCTCACAGCAAGAGGTTCTTCCATTCGATTCTCGGCTGAAGCGCCTTCTGTGTGGAGTCTGCATGTCCTCCCCGTGGTAGAGTGGCATTCCAAAGACATGGGTAGAATGGGCGTGCCTTCGTTGAAGGTTGGGCGTTGAGCTGGCACCTCGGCACCCGTAAAAAAATCCACTGCCAATCATTAGCAGACTGGAGTTCGGCTGTGGCGACCCCTAACCGGGAAAAGCCAAAAGAAGAATGCCTAATCTCGCTGATATTCCTTATAAACTCAGATATGTTTAAGTATGTATGACGTTAAATAACTAAAGTAAGCGTATACAGGGATTCACCTTCAAAAATATGTTGTCTACTATCTAAAAGCCTTCTACTCTTAAAAAATAAATAAATAAATAAGAAAGTGCTCCTCTTTTGAACCATCTGCTGTGATTTTTCAAAGACTAGAGGTGGTATTTTTAATTGTGAGAGGTGGAGAGGTATGCACAAAGTAAATATACTGATATCATAAACAGCTAATTTAGTGTTTAAAGGCTTACACCTCCACAGTGGCTTAATTCCCTACATATAAAATGTCCTGCTCGATTATTTCTAAATGGTATTAATATCCCCTTCTCTAAATGTAGAGTGAAATATCACCCAACACTGGAAAATAATACCCTTTAAATGCAATATGTGTCTGCGTACTTATGTTTTCTAATGGGATAGATGCTCATATATTCTGTCATTGTTTTCATTGTGAGGTGGAATGAAGCAGATGCTCTTTGTATTACTAAAGAGATTCCATAGTATGAAAGTACTTACAACAAATTAATACATCAAATATATAAAAGCTGTATGTGCACGAGTTTTTGCTCTCTTGCTTACTTTATTTTGCACTTTTGTCAAGTACCATACGTCTTCGGCCTATATTTAGTTTTATGTTTGTTGGCACTGGTTGGATCCAGCTACAAAGAAAGTTCTAAGAAGAATTAGAGTGCCAGATGTGGGCAGGCAGTTTAGTGTGAGTTTAGGAGACTTTGCATTCCCTATTTTAAGCACTGGGAAGGTCTCCATTTTCAAGCATCGGACATTGCTTCTTTAATGGAGATGGCACTCGACACAACTTGGATTCATTTGGAATATTTTCTTCAGTCATAATTTTGTGATGTATGTGTGTCAGAAGGGGAGGAGGGGACTGCCTTAAAGGACATTCCTTTATTTTGGAGCCAAAGTAGGGTACTGCCCCTACTGCCACTGTGTATAAGCCACATTTCTGCATCCTTACCAGTTTACTCTTTAGTAGTTGAAAAGGGATTTATCAAGCCACTTTGCCCTGACAGTATAGTTTTTACATATGACTGAAAAGCCTTTCGTCAAAAACTTTGAAAGTCTAGAGATGGTATTTATGGTGGTGTCCCCAAGCATGTAGTAGTAATTTATAAGATTTTGTGTGGATTGGTTATGCCCACTGTCAGGTTGTACTCCCAGATTTGTAGATGTTTGTGCTTGTGCACTAGCACTGATTCAGTGTGTGTGTTTTTTTTCTTTTCTCCATGGATGTGACCTTGGAGTTATAATATATAATTATGGGGTGGGGCTTGCCCCCTTGCATAAAAGCCTTTTGTGGTATATATGTTAAGAATGTTTTGATTAAATTTCCAGTCAATAATTTAAAACATTTTTGACCATATGTCATTAACTGAAATGTACCTTCAAAACAGAATAAAACACACGTGTGCGTGTGTGTGTGTGCGTGTGCGTGTGTGTGTGTGTGTGTGCGTGTGCGTGTGCATGTGTATAATAGGGTCTACTTCAAAACATTGAATTACTATAACATTGAGACCATAACAATGAAAATTCAGAACACTGAAAAGTTACAGCATCGAAATTACATAACAATTAAAACGAGGCTTATGTCATCAAAAGTGTTACATGGTTATGGTTTAAAGTGTTAATGTTGCGGTGTCACTTAAAGAAGTTGTAGTATGTAGTAAACAAACATGACAGATGGTATGTTTTGCGGTTTAAGAGAAGTTCTGAGGTTATATAGTAAAAGTTTATCAGATAACGGTTAAGCATTGTTGTGTTTGAGTGATGGATTTGTTATTTTGAAAGACATCATGCTATTGTTGTGGAAAGTGATGAGATAAGTGAGTAGGGGAGTATGTTTTTATTTTGGCTGTATGTATGTGTTGTCTGGAAAACAGAGGAGACTGCAGTACAGTGAGGAATGGGAAATTTACCTTGTCTCCACTGTAGTGCGATCTTGGAATTGGTATATTTAATTTGCACAGGGTGTGGGGGGTGCAGGGGGGGTTGCCCCCCCTGTGTAAACGTTGAAACAAGTATGTCTGTCGGTTCAGTTATGTTTGAGGTGGAGGGGGTATTACTAATTTGTGCATTGTAACATTTGATGTTATGGGATACGATGATCTAAATTTGCAGTGTTATATGGTTTCATTGTTCTAAGTTTTCAGTGTTGTTTTCGACATCATGGTCTCAATGTTTTGTGGTTCAACGTTATAGTAATTCAGTGTTTTGAAGTAGACCCGTATAATAATATGTATATATGTGTGTGTGTGTATATGTATGTGTGTGTATATATATATATATATATATATATATGTGTGTGTGTGTGTGTATATATTTATATATTCCCCTTCACACACACACTACCAGTGAGCTGCAGCATGTCACTCGCTTTCAGTTCAGTACATTAAATACAAGTCTGGGACAACAGTGAACACAGGAAGTGCAAAAGGTAGCCGAGGCTGAGTCTGTAAATGCATTGTATGAATGAAATCCAAGAAATCTGTTGGTTTTAGGGCACTAATGATGGTGCAAGGGAATAAACATAAAAGCTCTGAGTATGTTTATACTAAGACATTCCAAAGCCTCTTCTGATGCATCTTTTTATTCCAATACTGATATTGAAACTTCCCACAGAACTATGAGAACTTATTTGGAGGGATGAAATTTGTGTTATAAATGCTGTGGCTGTAAACATCATCAGCCCAGAAGTGGAGGGTACATTGGTAAACAATTTCAGGGAACTGTTAACCAAAATGTGAAATATGATATTTTGGGTTATTAATTTAACCGAGCAGTCTTTGAATAATGATTGCTTTATTGTTAAATAACGGTCTTGGTTTTATCTCCACTATATGTTTATCTGGCTGATTGGGTAAACATTTAAGGGATTTTTGCAGGAATTCTAATCTGAATTATTTGTTTTATTCTAAGGAAAACACTGGTGTATCAATTTCTGAAGCCAATTTTTTTTAATAAGTTAATGTTCCAACCCCCATACCATCCTACTAGGAGAGTGTTGGAACACCACCACCACCATCAACTCCCATTTTCTACATGAGGCTGGTTATCGTCACTTGTCACCACATCTCGCTATTCACTGCTACTCTCCCACCTCCTTTTACAGTCATGTCTGACTGTTTCAGGTTTTCTCTCACAATCTAGCCACCTCTTTGCTGGATGTCCTCTTTTCCTGGTGTCTTTCTGTGTCCCCCAAATCATCTTCACCACATTTTCATAAACAGCAGTGGCCTCAGAGCTGAACCCTGATTGGGAACCCCTCTGTAAGACCAAAGACTATTCGTACTTGAGATTAAGACAAGAGATAACCAGCTGTCTGATGTTGAATATTTATCAGGCCAAATGCACAAAAAGCTATTTGGGTACCAAACCAAGTGTTTTTTTTCCTTGTAGAAATTGTGCAGTTCAGGGTAAAAACATTTTCAAGTAAAAACACATTTTAAAATGTTTGATATCAAGGAAATTCCCACATGTATCACTGAATAGGATATTTACATTGCAGTGTGCAATTGTGCTAGCTTTCTTTGTGAGACAAACCTCTGGTCCTGTGAAACAAAGACCATTATTACATGAGTGTTTTGAGGGGCTTGAGGCAATGCTTTGCATTAGTATGCCATAAGACAAAGCATGTTGGAGTTGTTTTTAATTTTATAGGGATGGATAAAGTGTTTTCTTCATTTCCTAATAAGACTAATGAACTCCATATTCTTTATGCCAAATGAAAAAAAAATGAATACTTAATTTTGTTGCCATACATGGTGTTGGTTTGAATGAAATTTTATAAGCAAAACACTCATGGATTGTATTAAATTATTTTTGTAGCAATTTAGTTTGTCCATCAGAGGTCTCCAATCTTCCATGCATTATTTTGTTATGCAACAGTGTGATATCCATTTGTTTATATTTGTATTTTAATATTTTATGAATATTATATTTTTACTTTTGGGTATATGTTTGATATGTTTTGTGTGTTTAACTCAGATTTTTTTCTTGTATTTGCATCATATTTTCAGTTTGAATTGTCTTTGTATTTCCCATCCCATGCGTTTAAATTTGGGACTGTAAATAGTGTCAGCACGGACGAAGCTCTGTGTAGTCAGAAGCAAACCTGATTTGCTGCTTAGTGTGGTAGTTGGTTACAAGTAAGTTGCATTTCTGTCTACTACTACAGTTTGGTGCTATGCTTTTCTTGTGGCTCTTTTTATTTTACATGTGTATCTTGTTTGGTAGTTTCCATTCTCTGGCTTTGGTTTACCTCTATCTATATCTATTTTTGTATGGGTCTGTGTGACAGTCAACTTATCAAAATTTCTTGTCACATCATTGAGAAAGGAACATTGAAGCTCAGCCACCTCAAACAGCCTCATCAACAACCAAGAATGTTGAAAACATATTTTTCCAGGGGGGAAGCTTCCCTGCACTCCCCTATTCACAATCCCCCTGTGATCGCACTACAGCTGAGAAAGGCCCCAATCCTCACTTTACCACTATCTGACAGAAACACTCATTGCCACCGTTTGATTTTGTGGCTAGTCTGTGTTTTGGCTGTTCAGGTAATGCAGTTTGACATTACTGTCTCAGCTATGTGAATGTTGACATTTAGATATGCCAACATTCTCATGCATATTTTTCACTGCTGCTTTCATGATTAAGTCAGTATGCTATTATAAGATGTGATAAGATTTGTACTCTTAACATTAACAAAGCAGGGATAGACTTTTTTAAAAAGAGCAAACTGTGTTGTACCATCCATCTTATAAATTCATGTTCTGTCTTCTCGTTCAAGTACACAACTTTTATTTGAAATATGGTACTTGTACTCCATGGATTACTTGTGCTACTTGGACGTTTTTCATATCCCTTGTCAACTTAGCCTTTTTTCAGGAGTACATACAGTAATCTCTTATAGTTGCTGTCTGTTGGGCTTCTGTTGCACACTATGCACAACTGTTGCCTCTGCAATGCCTCCCACACTTTGGTTGGGGTTCAGAGCTGGGCACAAGAGGCCTGACAAGCCTCGCTTATGCATAGCAATGAACTGTGATTTAGAAGCAGGTCTTTACATGGAGCCACTGTGAATAATTTATTTGGTAGGAGAGAAAGAGCTGCACTAAGCCATAAGATGCCCTTTGCCCAGTTAGCCATTGTACCTAGTAGCCTGCTGTTAATGCTGTTAATGATGTCATGAGTAGAGCAGCACACACATACAGGTTTGGTGAGTAGTTAGGAATGTATAATGTTGTTAAAATATAGCAGACAATAAAAAAGTGAAGTGTCACATTAGCTAAAGTTGTACAGAGCAGCTACAGCAGCAGAATGGATACACTTCTGCACCGAGTGCACAAACCTGCATTGGTACTCTGAACTTTTCGCTGTATACCACTAATGGACAAGGTGATCTACCCTGCAGTTCAACATTGCAAATCATTTTTTGTACTGTATGCATGTCCATTAGATGTTACTCAGCAAACACATTTAGCACTGAGACACAACCTTCGTATGATTGGTGATCCCAATTTTGTGGCTTAATCTCCCATGCTGTGTTATGTTTAGCTGCAGCTACTGATTGTGGAAAAGCTTAAGATCTTCAATATCCAGCCCTTTAGCATTATAATCCTGACATCTCTAAACCTCCACACATTTATGTGTTGCTTGTTTTATTAATTTTTTTATTAACCAGGTAAGCCCACTGGTCACAGATGTCCCTTTACAGTACCAACTTGGGAGCACTGTCTAGGTTTAAGTGACTCTGTTGGATTCATATAGTAGACAAATGGAGGCAGAAAGAATCAAACCCTGTACCCTGGACTGCAGGAATCAGCTTGTTAATGCAGCGCCTTAATCATCCGTGCTAATTATGACCAAAACTTACAAAGAAAAAATTAACTAAGGCACGCATTCCTTTCTTACTGCCATTTAATATGGCCACATAAAATTCTTATTTAAGACTTGAATATATGTTGTTGTGCAGTTGAAAGGAAATTAAACTAATTAAAAGGGGACAGAATTACACAAATGAGAGAGTGCTTCTGAAGGTAAGCAAAAATATAATATTACAAAAGAGATGCAAGATATATACAACACCTTTTGCCAGCTAATAAGGTAAGTAATAGGGCTGCAGATATAACTAGGTTACAGTAAAGTAGTGATATAACAAATTATTAGGATGTATAGTTTGTTACAGCCCTAAAGGGGCAGAATTTTTGTCAGCAATGTATCAAATAAAACCAAATACCTGGCATTACTGTTTTACTGGACCAAGGTGCACACAGGTATAGTCAGAAAGAGTAAAAATAAGTGATAGGTTTGCAGTTTACGGATGTACTCAGTTTTTCAGCACTGGGAATATTTACATATTTCCAGCTCACCAGCATTTTTGTAGCAACATTTCTACAGCTACATTGATGCAGGAGATGGAGGGGAGGGCTGCACCGACTCTACTGGGTCTTTTTTCTCAGATCTGTAGGAAAGTTAACTAATACAGTTCTCTGTCTGCACTGTCCAGAGAGCCATCCAGCAAAATTAGTCTGCAAATTAGTGTAAATGAAATGCAAATTGCTTGAAATACTCATTAATTATTGATAATGCTCCACATTCATGTCTTTCTGTCTTCATTATTGTGAGGTTTAATCATTCTTTCCTCTTTTTCATGGTATGCTATTTTTTATGGTAGATTGTGCTATTTTGAGAGGAGGGGCTGGGGGACACTTTTTCCATCTTTGCCTGGCAGATTTGCCTAGAAATTGCTTTGGGTATATGGGAGTACTTATAAGAAACTGTGTATAATTTGTTTGCTAAATGCAAAGCAAACATATTCGATCAGTATTTACATTCTGCATTTTGCCACTTCTTCCCAGTTTTCTTAGTCTTCGACATTTCATTATCATTTCCACAGTATGCGTCTTTGAGATGTGCAAACAAAATATCCTCTTCCATCTGTTCACTTCATTTATAAGTAACATTCAGAAGGATATGTCAGCCTATATAAAATCCATTTTATATCATCTCATTCTCGGCAGTAGGCTGGTACTAAATATTTTGTTGTATTCAGTTAAGGTAGTATATATGCTTAGCTTTTTAAAGCTGCATGGCTTAAGGTTGCTATTGCACTTGCACTCAAATTCATAAAGTTGGCAGCTGTGTGTGCTCCCAACCTGTGAAGTACAACTCATTAAGAGTAATTACAAGAGTAAAAGTGAGGCAGAGGGCACTGCCAAGCAACTTTTCCTGCTCAGCTGTAATATACTGACACCTCTGCCAGCTCACATTACCCCACTAAGCTGAGAAGATCTTGTTACTCAGTAGAACAGAGCAATGCTTACTACTTATAAACAGGAGCCATCTGCTAAGATGATTTTTAATGCTGTTTGCAGCATAATGACTCAAAACAGCAGGTCAGAATCCCCAAAAATGTATCTTCTAATGGCAGGGAACACACATGCAGTCATTCACAAATACGACTACAGGAAAAGAGAACAGCAGCAATCTGTGGGAACTGCATAAGGAAAGCACACTGGGCGAATTGCAGCGGCAAGCTAAGTGTCTGTGGATATTGCCCACTCTTTCATATAATTACATATGGTATGAGTGTTATGAGGTGTGAACGAATGGTAAAGAGAGTATGGAGAAAGAAGGCGGGCAGTTTGTAGAGGGAAACAGACAAACATTAAATAGTAGAGAGAAATGGGTAAATGGTACACTGAAGGGATAGTTGACAAGGGATGATCAAATGGTGAAAGGTGGTTGGACCATGCACAAGGAATGGGATAGGACATAATAGGAAGAGGATGACACTAAGCAGGAGATATGTTTGGTGATGACTGCAGGAAGACTGCCAGTCCGGCCCACAGCACAGGGTATTGACAACTATCACTAGCAGTCCAGGTTGGCTAATGCTTTAGCCTGATCACCCCTGGTTGTCTGATGGCTGGGGCTAGCCAGATGAATAAATCTGCAAAAGGTCCAGAAAGCTCCCTGTACCTCTGATTCAGCTGGTAAAGTGTTGCTTCACAGACCTAAGATCACAGGATCATCAATAGGAGCTAGAAGGCAAGTAAGTCGAGAGTCCATCTGCAACTCGCTGCTACCCATGATCATTATGTACTTACTGCTTCCAGGAGAACAAAACATGTCAGGCCATGGATGAATCTGTGTATATGCATCCAGTTGTCCAAATTTGTCTTAAAAGATATGAGGGTCTGACTTTCACATCTATAGGTTCATAGGCAGGTACTAGGCTATCTGCCCAGAGGCATTTATAAGCCTAGCCGGGATGTGTTTGCTTTCGCCGTCCCCCTAGATTAGTTCCCTGTGCCTCTCGTCAAGGTTTCTCTTGAAGAGTGTTAGTGAGGAGCTCTGCCTAATGTAGATTGGAATCTTTTTCCAGAGCATGGGAAGTCTCTGGGACAGGAATCTATACCTCCATGTCCTGTTTATTGCTGTGGTGAGGTTTAGATCCCTAGAGCGTGTGCTTGAGAGGATATGCTTTTCTTTAGGTGTAGCATGTCCATCAATTCTGAGTTGGACATGGCCTTGTATGTCAGGCAGAGATCACCTCTGAGTAGGTGGTATGCAACCGAATACAGCTGGGGTTTCTTCAGTCGAGCTGCATAGGGCATCTGTTTGAGGCCAGTGATCCTCTTGGTGAGGTACTTCTGTGGTCTTTCCAGCTGTTGCAGGTGTCTTTTAAGGTACATCCCAAACTGGGCATTGTACTCTGATGGGTCTGATGAGTGATGCGTAGAGGGGCACAATGACCTCTCTCTGATCTGGATGCATACCCTTTTGTGATTAGTTGGGCCACATAGAAGGATTTTCTAACCACTTTGGCAATGTGATTATCAAGGGTGAGATTAATGTCTACTTGGATCCCCAGATCCCTCATTTCGTCTTCCGTATTTAGGGGCTACCACCTATGTGGTAATTTGCGGGTACTTTTTTTTTTCCACAGGGGATGACTATGCACTTTCTGGCATTTAGCTTGAGGCCATGGTTTTGACACCAGGTATCTGTCTCAGTGAGACCCTTTTGGAGGATGTCTGTGTCAGCCGGAGAGTCAATTATAGCCCCTAGTTTGAAGTCGTCTGCGAACTTGGTCAGCCATAGTCCTCCTGTGCTTGCCTGTACCTGTGAGAAGTATATGCCAAACAGGAGGGGTCCTAGGACTGATCCCTGGGGAACACCACTTGTAACCGGTTTAGAGTCAGACCTAGCTCCCACAACTCTTACCATGTGGGTTCTGTCTTGTGACATAGGGGTTTATGTTCAGGCTGGTGAGCTTGTCTATAATACCAGAATGGAGAATGGTGTTGAAGGCCTTTGCGAGGTCTAGGTAGGCTATGTGGACCACTTTTCCCTCGTCTATAACCTTGGTAACTGTCTCAAAGAAGTCCACCAGGTTTAGGAGGCATGATCTGCCCTTAACAAAGCCAAACTGGGTAGGGTCTAGTGTTTGGAGGTTCCCAATGTCTCTATTAATGAGATCCATGATGATGCACTCCATAGCCTTGCACACCAAGCTAGTCAGGCTTATAGGGCGATAGTTCCCGGGGTCTGTTGTGGCTCCACCTTTGTGGAGCAGGATAACCATTGCTGTGCGCCACTCTCTGGGCACGTAGCCTGTGGAGAGGTTGAGTTTGAACAGTGTGTTGAGGTGAGGGGTTAATTCATCTTTGAGCTCATGTAGGATGCAGCCTGGGACACTGTCCGGTCCCATAGATGCTGTGTTTTTGGCTTTGGAGAGGGCTGTTTTAACCTGAGTGTCTGTGATTTCAGGGGCACTACATTCTTCTGGTATGGTTATGGGCCCTTTTGGGGTTGAGAGGGGGGTGAAGTTTGCACTGAACCTGTCTGCCAGGATGTTGGTGATATCTGTCGGTTCAGTGTGTTTGGTGCAATTCTGCACAAACTCTGAGGAGATCTGAGAATTGCCACTTAGATTCTTGACATAGCTAAAGAATGCCTTGTGGTTATCTTTGGAGTCCTTGGCAATTTTTCTTTCGAAGCTAGCCTTGGATGATTTTATGAGGGATCGTAGTTTCTTGCTGATACTGATCAGGGATGTCTTCTTGGGATTTTACTTTGTTCTGTACTAGTTTCCTCCTTCTATTGTATAGCTTGTTTATGGCAGGGGTCCACAAGCCTGGTTAGTGAGTCTTGATTTTGCTTGGGATAGCATGATCCCTGCATTCTTGTAGGTGTCCATAGAGTGCATTAGTAAAGGATTTTGCAGCTTGGGCAGCGTTATCCTTTAGCATGGGGGGTTTGAAACTTTCCACCTCTGTCTTAAGTAACGTGAAATTTGCTTTTGAAAAGTTTTTCACGGTGGTTTCTTTGACCGGGGGTGGGGGCGGAATGTTGATATCCAGAGTGATTAGTTTATTGTCAGATCTAGCCAGCAAGGGGTTGACCTCTGGTGTGGAACACCGGTCGCCCATGTTGGTGATGACCAGGTCCAATATGTTGTCACCTCTGGTGGGGATGTTGACCAATTTTTTCCAGAGAATTTGAGTTTATAAATTCTAGGAAATGTTGGGCAAGGGAGTTAGTACTTGAGTAGTTCTCCCAGTTGATGTTTGGGTAATTGAAATCACCCAATATCAGTGTGTGTGGTAGGACTTTTATGTTTCCCAGTGTTTCCAGAAATGTGGAATAGGGGTCCTGGGACATGGTGGGTGATCTGTATGAAGCTACAATTTGAATTGCAGTTCTGCCTGTTGTTAGTTACACATGGATAATCTCTGAAGCATCGTGTTGTGCCACTAACCCGGAGGTTGTGGGTATCCTTAATGAATATGGATATGCACCCGCTTTTTGTATTTTGGTACGGGTTTTGTGACTGAAATGTATGGTATGAGTTGTAGCCTGGTAGTGCTGGGGTGCTCTCTGGAGCCTTAAACCAGGTTTCTGTTACTGCACATGTATCGATTTTCTCCATACCTAGGAGTGCTTCAAAATGCATGCATTTTCAGGTTTAGACTTCTGGCATTCAGTAGCATTACCCTCAGTTTTTTGTTACTTGTGCTATTTGCGGCGGTGGGTTTGTCTTTTGAGCCTTGCCTAAAAAAGGCACTATGGGGGTGGCAAGAGCCTTGGCCAGTATTCAACACTAGAGATGAAGACACACTAGAGATGAAGTAGCTGGTAATAAGTGTGTTCCACCAGTATGTGTTGGTGAATGTTTAGTTCTTCAGTTTTTGGAGAAGGTTGTCATATGGAGGTATAAGAGATCCATTAGAGTAGGTTCTTTGATGGTATAAAATGCAACACATATTGATATCCTCATAGGAGCCTATAAGAGACAGAGTATAGGGATAAGGGCTTCAAGCCTGCATAATTAAGAAAGGATTTTTAATTCCATATTTTCTTCAGCTAGTACCTTTGAGGCCTTTCTATCTGCATGGTTTGTTTGGTTAGGGACATAATATAATCAGGGCTATATACAGAGGGATGCTGATTTTTTGACCTGAATGAGATACCTTTAAAGATTAGCTGAGCTAGATGGTAGGATTTCCTGACTAGAGTTGCTACATGACTGTCAATGGAGGAGTTGTTGACCCAAATGCCAGTGTCCCTGACTGCTGTGTCCATCTGGAGTGGGGTACTGGCTATACTGCAAACTTTACCACTGAGAAGTGTTTACCAAACTTGACACTACTACACTTTTTTTGCCTTCAGTTTAAGCCATTTTTTTGTAAACCATTAGTTTGTCAGGTGTCGTTCTTGCATTAACAATTTTACATTTGGCGGGGAATGAACAATAACTCCAGCTTACAGTCACTGACAAATGTGTTCATTCATAGGCATGGGCTAATGTTATAGAGGTCAGAAAGGCATATGCTAAAAAGTAAGAAGTTCCAGTACAGAGTTTTGGGATTCTCAGCTAGTTAATTTCTTTCTTTCTGAAATGGCACCTGTCAGCTTAGTTGTGTGGATTCAGTCTTTCAACTATGTAAGAGTCTACGTAAAGGTCTTTTAGCTTATTTACAATGACAGCTTGAGGTGTAGTCTACAAGGACTTGGTGAGGTCCAGTTGTGCTCTATGTACTGAATATCATTTATCCATTGCATCTGTTATCTTTTCAAAGAAATATATGTGGGCTGGTCTACTGACCCTTTTTTGCCACAATCTGAGCTCTAGGAGCAGAAGTACATTAGTTGAACACAAGGTACAGCAAAAAACATCAAAAACTATGCCATGCAGCCACCTCTGGGTCAGTACAGTTGCAATAAAATGGACAAAATACATAAATATACATGCAGACAACATATACACAATAGAGATGTACACAACATGCAAAGTTATTATAAAGGAGATAGCAGAGTAGTGTTTACCTCAGATCTAGCAAAGTGTTTTGTGAGATTAACCACTGTCATGGTAGCAGTTACAGATAAATTCCCCTATAGTAGCTTTAAATGGACAGAGTCCCAGAGAAGATGTGTTACTTTGAGAGCTTGAAAGTGTGTAGATGTTTTCTAGTATCTAGGGCTTTTCCTTTAGAGGATGGGCAGTAGCCTTCTTTTAATACCTTAAAGATTCTTGTACTAAGGAAAAAGTGTTACCCATTTAAGGCACAGATGGCCAATTCATATTTTCAAGTAATTTGCAATGGTGCAGACAATTACCAGGCATGTGAAACCATTTTCAAGTTTGGGTATTGGTATATTTTTAGCAGTAGCTACATGGGCAGTTGATGAGGTCGTGAGGGACAACTGATCTTGTATTTTTATTAGAGTCAGGACTTAGTAAATTACAGTATTACTAAGTTAAGTAGATATGACTTTCCATTGAAGAAACAAAGTGGAGGAGAGGGGAAGTCTGAATGAAGAGATCAAAGCTAGAATCAGAGGGTCTGCAGTCAGGTCTATATGTTGTCGAACTCTTAAAAGTTCGAATGTCATATGATCTACACTATATGATCGAACTGTTAAAAGTTTGAACGTTTCAACGGAGATCTCAGTACAGTGCAGAATGGAAAGATTTTCCTTTTCTGCACTGTAGTGTGATCTCTGAGTTGGTATATTTAAAGAGCAGGGGGTGTGGGGGGGGTGAGCCCCCTGCTTAAACCGTTCAGTTAGGTTTCTTCTTTGGTTTATTTTTTTTATTGCATTTTCGAACTTTTAAAAGTTAGATCATAAGGTAGTAATGAAATTTTGTTGGGAGGGTGGCCTAATGGTTAAGGTGTTTGCTTCTCACAAGGGATAATTGGCTAAGCTTAAAATGGCTCAAAAGGGCAGTTAGCTTAGTACTAATCTATGAACCTATATGGTGTCAACCATATGACGTTCAAACTTTTAAAAGTTTGATTTTGTAATGTAAGAATGACAAAGAAGCTGACAAGTAAGGTGTACAAGACAGTGGTGCGCGGCCAGTACTACTGTTTGGTCAAGAAACCTTGGCAGTAAAGGCAGAGCAGATGAAGAAGCTAGAGGTGGTGGAAGTGAGGAGCCTGAGAAGGGTGGTAGGATGCACAGTGTGGGACAGATGAAGAAATGAGGACATAAAGGCAGAAGCCAAAGTAGCTCTAGTTGTAGAAGAGATCAAAGAGAACAGATTATGTTGGTTCGGTCACGTGCAGAAAAGCAGAAGACAATCTGGTGAAGAAGATTTGGGACAGAAAAGAAGAACGTAAAAGGAAACGAGGACATCCACCAAAAAGTTGGATGAATTGTGTGAAAGATCTGCGACAATCAGGCATGAGTGTTGAAGAAGGTTGTCATTTATTAGGTCCAGGAAGCTTTGGGCACACCCAGCTTTTGAGCTGTAGGTACACTGGTTAATCAAAAGATAACTAAAATTTCCCAAAGCAAAGGTATTTTTTAAGGATAGTTCATAGAGTACCTGTAGGAATCCCTTGTGGTTTCTGAGGACAGAGATGGTGTCCTTTAGCAGCCTGTACATAATGTGTCTTGTTAAATGTAGGATAAAGTTCAGTAAAGAAAAGATGTGCAAGTCTTACTTGCAACACTAGATGCTCAAATTCCTCGCTATCACAACAACCAAGTGGCCAGATAAACACCCATTCCTTCCTAACTCAGCTCTTCAATAGAACAGCAAAAAAAAAAAAAAAGTCCAATCCTCTTCCTCCTGCCCCAGCTCTTCAATGGTCATGATCAAGTGACTGGCGACCCTCAAATTAGCCAGTCAGGTCCAATTCCTGCACCCTGCCCTCAGCTCTTCTTCCTATCATATTAAAAAAGAAAAACTGTAGCAAATGCATGGAGTGCTACACTGCTCGGATTTTACTTTAAAAACTTTTTTTTTTCTTTTTACTTTAAAACTGTAGAAAGCCGTTTTATTTTAAGCAATGTTAGGAAGTGCACAGGTTCGACAACAAATGCAGTATACATTTAACAGTGAATAGGGATCAGTCGATAGAGCCCCGCCCAGTACTTTGAGCCTGGAGCAGTTGCCCCTTTACCACACCCTCAATACATTACTGGGTGCTGCCACTGAGGTAGTCAGGAATTTGAACATCTATTACAGGTAATTAGGACTTGAGCATCTTGTTCCTCATTCCCACTATCTCAGTGGCATTTTGGGTAGATACTCAAAGCTTACTCTATGTGGAAGGTGGAAAGATAAGGATCCTGGAGCCCCTGGATAATGACCCTCACAAATCCTGCTCTGGACCTTGAAAGGGAATCCAGTTGTATTGCTTTATGAAAGTGTAAACAGAGGAAGAGATTACTGCTTACTGAATGCTTCTAGAGTCCGCCTCTTTACAATATGCCATTGAAGATGGTAAGGCCCTAGTCGAGTGAGCCTTATCCTTGCCTGAAAGAGATTTACCATGATGGGGGTAAGAGAAACCAATAGCAGAGGACAACCATTATGCAATAATTTGCTTAGAGACAGGTTGCCCACCTTGGCTCCTGTATAGGAGTAAAACAAGTTGTTCAGCTTTCCTAAAGGGCTTTGCTCTGTCAGTGTAGTACCTGAGCTGCTTTTGTGCATCCACAGTATGTAGAATCTTATTTCCCTTGTTTTTTTAATCAGGATTTAAGGTAAATTCAGAAACAGCCATAAGAATGAATGATGGATTAGTGCAGAAGACAACATTGTCCATGTGAAACACCAGATATGGTTGGCCTACTATGAGAGCTTAAAGCTCAGTCTCATCTTGGAGACATCAGAGCAGTGACTAAAACAGTCTTCCAAGTAATGAACTGCAAATCAGTCTGACAGGTTCAAAAGACAAGTAAGGTCAATTTTTCATGAACAACATTGAGATCTCGGGGAGGAAGAATTTGCTTTCGAGAAGGTCTTCTTTGTAACACTACTGTCAAAAATTGACCTCAAAAAGAGAAAAAAAATGTGATACATGGGTAGACATGCTGAGATGGCTGAAAGATGCACTTTGATAGAAGCATTTAATAAACCTTCTCTAAGTAGCTTACACAAATATTTTAAAACCAGAGTAGTAAAAACCCCTTTGGGATCTATGTTGTTGGTTAGGCACTACCTAGAAAACATCTTCTACATTTAAATGCAAGATTTTGTAGCGGCAGGTTTTCTTGCCTCCTTTAATACCTGCTGTACATCCTCATGGAGCAGATGACTAAAAGGTATCAAAATAGAATCACCCAGGCTGTCAGTTGCAGTTGATCTAGGTTGGGGTGTACCATTTGCCCCTGATATGTGAGCAGATCCCATCTGCGAGGAAGTTTGTGGTATTTGCCTTTGGCTAATTACTTTGCCTGGACCAAAAGGGGGTTACCACAGTGATCTTTGGTATTTCCTTCTGAATCTTTAGAAGTACCTTGGGAATCATTGGGAAGAATAAAAATACATTAAAAAAAGTCCCAACCATTAGAATGATAGAGCATCTGTCTTCCAAGCGTTGCTGCAAGAATGTCTTGAACATAATTTTTTTCAGTTGTCTGTTTTGAAAGGAGATGAATGCATCTACTTGAGGTGTTCTACACATCTGGATCAAGTCCTGGAGGAACTTGACATGGAGCTTCACTTGTAGGGATCTGTCCAGGATCTGCTTAGTCTGTGTGCCATTGTGTTTTGCTCTGATAGAATATACAAGACCTGAAGATGCATAGAGCTAGCTCCCAAGCCATTATTGCTGAACTTTACACCTTTTATCCCCTTGACTATTCAGATTCCACATCACAGTAGTGTTGTTTGTGACCATTAGAAGAGGACCTGGAGTCCATAAGTGGTGAATAACTTTTAAGGTATGAAACACTACCATCCTCTCATGTTTATGTGCTTTGACATGTCGTGAGGAGCACACAAGCATTGCACTTGAACTCCTATGGACATTGCTCCTCACACCAAATCTGAAGAGTCCATGTGGACAGATCGAACTGGGGTTTGAAAATCAAAATGGAGTCCCGGATTCTGAGACAGTTGATCCCTCCATCACTGAGATTCCTGTTTCACAAATGCCAGTTCCAGTACATGGAAATGTAAGTGATGTAAGTGGGTCCGACAATTCAAGTATCATGGAAATTTTCTCTTGTAGTCTGGCTAGTGGTGGTATGAGTATCACTGATGCCAAGAGGCCTAGAATTCTGAGGACCTCTCTTGTTGATACCATGTCTAGAAGAGAAATGCAAGAAAATGCTTTGATACGTCAGAACTGTGTCTTCTGACAGGAATGCTACCCTTTTTACTATGTCTATCCAGCACCCCAGGAAAACAATGAGGAAAGACTTTTTAAGGTTCAGTTTGAAGCCTAGGTAGGAAAGGAAGGATGTAGTCTTGTCTGAGGACTCCAAGCATTTGGATACAGAATCTGCACAATTAAGGAGGAATGTGGGTGCTTAGGAATTTGCAATTTAACATTTGTTGACAGGGAAAGTCCGACTACAACAGAGTCTATATTCAGTGGAGGCCCGGGGAGAAATGCTCCAGATGCATGTCTTTGGAATGTGTGAGTAAACCAGTGTATCTGGAGGAAACCCAGGCGAATGTAGGGAGGCCATGCATACTCTGCACAGAAGGCACCCTAGCCGAGAATCAAAGCAGAGAACCTCTTGCTGTGAGGCAACAATGTTAACTGCTGCACCACTGCGTTGTCCATGACTACAGATACTTTGTAAACATGCACAGTGCAGTGAATAGCCCAAAGGGTAACGTAGAACATTGGTAATGTAAGCCAGACACTGCAAATCCCAAAATTTTACTGAATCTGGGAGCAATAGGATATGAAAAGCATCTCTTGAGTTACCAAAAAACAGTAGTCTGGAAGCAACACTAGGACTGACTGTAAAGTGTGCATTTTGAAACTTTTAGAAAGGGCAAATCTAGGATGTGTCTTGGAGTGTTCCTTTATTGGTATCAAAAGATCCTGAATTAAAATCCTTTGCTGTTGTGTATTGCTGGGAGTTGGTTCTGTGACCCCCCCCCATTTCTATCATGTGATAGAGCACTACTGTGGTGGGTGTGGGGGAAATTCCCTTGAAGGGGGGAGAATTTTCTTTTTCTCCTGCCATGTGTAGTTTCTCTGAATTTATCAGAACCCATTTGTTTGAGATTATTTGCAGCCAGACTGCAGGGGTGAGGGAGCAGTTTGGGGAAGAAGTAAAAGGAGGAAGGGGACAGTTAGGGGTGCTCTCTAACTTGGCATAGTAATCCTTTTGCAGGGGGTTGATCCTTTTTTGAAAAGGAGCTCATCTTGTATGGTTTTAAAGAGTTATCCTCCTGCCATTTTCTTTTGGATTCATGACTTGTATGAGGTTTTCCTTCCTTCTCTCTCTTGAAGGAAGACGCCATGTTTGGAGAAAAATTGGGTGTATAAAACTTCCTAGATACCCCATGCATTAATTTGTCTCTGTCAACCCTCTCTGTTTGAGAATCTGTGTAACAGAGAGCCCAAACGCAAGTTCAGAACTTAAAGGTGCATTCAAAATTTCGGCTTTTAAATCATCACGGAAGTTCTGACTATGTTATGAAGCATGTTGCTGTCTTTCGGCTTATCCCGGTTAGGGGTTGCCACAGCAGAACTCCGGTCCGCTAATGTGTGGTAGTGGATTTTTACGTGTCGAGTTACCAGCATTTTTACATACCACTTTATAGGTTCATAGGTAGGTACTAGGCTATCTGCCCAAGGGCATTTATAAGCCTAGCCAGAGTGTGTCGGCTTTCACCTCCCCCATTGATTAACTGATCCTCTGTCAAGCAGAGCCAATAAAATTAACTGCCTCTGCAAGGCTCAAACTCAGGACCCTGTACACTACAGTCACAGTAGTTAACCACTAAGCCATCATAGCAATTCTTTCTAGCAGCTTTTGCATTTGTAGTGCTGCTTATTCCCTCTGACTGGGAGGTACATCTGGGATTTTTTTGCAAGTGGAAGGAGGAAGAAAAAATGGTATAATTTAGCCTCTGGATATTACCCTCTGCAATCCATGTATCTGAAGTTATTCTGTAGCCAGGCTCTGACACCTGGACCATCAACCCCACACTTTCTCCAGAGGAAGACAATCGGGCCTCCTTTCAGGAGTGCTGAAAGGGTTTACCAAAGAAGGAATCTCTGTACAATTGGTTTTGCAGGCCACCTCTGCCATGAGGGTGGCGTCTTCCATTAGAGGTTCCCCCCTCTGCCCCTGGGGGAACTGCCACCATGTGTGCCTTGAGAAGACCCTCAGGATTTCCTGACCCACATTTTCCCACTAATGCATTGATTTCTTGGAAAGGATCTTTGAGGAGCAGAAAAATGTATCCCCACAGAAGAAAGGGCTTTCCCACCTTTCTGACAACTGGTTAATGTGTCGTACTTTAGGGACAAACAAGGATGTGCCATCAAAAGGAGCACTGACAAATGACTTAAGGGACTCCCCAAAATCACATAAGTGCATCCAAGTGTCTCTCCTTATGGCACCGTCTGAAACTGCTGCTCTGGTCATTCCTTCGGCTACATGCAAAATGAGCCTCATTAAAGAGTTAGAAATGGAATTTAGGGTGGCTAACAGAGTCAAACTCCTGAAGCTCTTTAGAAACTGCACCTGAGAGTATCTGAAAGTTCTTTAATCAAATCCTCTGTAGTCTGGTGAATTGTGCCAGATAGGTCAAGCACCCTAGGGCAAAGGTCATTGAAGCATATACTCTCTTTCCATATCTATCATCCAAGACTCCTTGTTTGGCAGATGGATAGAGGAACTTTCTTCTGCTAGCTCCTTTTTTATGGCTGCCGCCAAAACCATGGCATCCACAGGCAAACATTTTGTCCAGAATGGCTTATCCTTGGTGGGGAGGGGGTCAGGGGTCAGTGATGATTCTGTCTGGTGTACAGGGGATCGGCGCAATGGAATCTGGAGTTTTCCATGCCTGCCAAGAGATCAACTCAATGAGCTCATTCTCGGGCAGAGTTATCCAGGAAGTAGATGGCTGGGTACCAAAGGCTTGCAGATGCACAGAATCAAAGGATTAATGGGCTTCCAGTCACCTCTCTGCTTAAAGATTTATAGGATGTCTCCAAATGAAGCATCATCAGGAGGTGACCTTGGAGATCCTTCACCTCCACAAAATCCGTGTCTATGTTGGATTCTCCAGAAGAATCTTGCACTTTTTCCTTGGGACCTCTTCAGTGTGTGGTCTGGGGAGCTATCAGAAGAAGAGGGGGCATCCTGCTGGGAAACCTGAGGCTTTGCTACTTACTGTCCCAGTAGAGATGGTGGTTGAGGTTCTGAGTGTAAATGTGACAGAATTGGCTGTTCCAGGAGGGAATAAACAAAGTGACTGTTGCAGACATGGCTCTCTCCACAGCCTTAAAAGCAGATCCACCCAGAGACGGAAAGGACCTAGGACCCAAAAGGCAGGATCTTGGAGCTATAGTCCCTCCCACCCCGATGAAGTCCCTCCCAAAGCAGAAATCAGAGTAGAGATGATCTGTGCATAGAAGGCTCAGAAAAAATTGGAGTGGATTCAAGTGCCTTGGAACAGACAGGACAGATATGGCTGTGAGAGGTCTATGGATCCGACTGAACCAAAGAACTCAGAGCAATCATCTGGTCCGGAGGTAAGGATATCTATGGACTGAACACAGTCTGCAACGGATGGCCTGGTACCAAAATCTCTGAAGCTTCGATGGAAGTTGGAGGAGGAAGTAAAGGAGGGGGGAGTTGAAGACTGGTTACCATGTCCTGTGGGGGTCGGGTAGGAACCGAGGTCGTCCCCGTCACATCCTGCGTCCAGAGGGTTTTCCTTACCAATTACTCTGTCATCCTCAGTAAGGCTTCTAAAAGAATGGGCAGAAGCAAGAGAAGGTGACCTGGATATAGTCAAAGAAAAGGAGAATGTAGCCCATTTGAAAAAGTATCAGTTGATGCAGAGTACCGAGATTTTGGAAGGAAAGATGCAGTAGAAGACAAATCTTGAAATTGAGGCATCTGTTCTGAGGAACTCTGCACTGAAACATGCCTTTTTCATGACTCTCCAGCACCGAAGACAAGGCCATGTCCGAACATTTGGAAGTAATAATTCTCTGACTGGACAATTTCGTAATCGGTTCCGAGGGAGAATACAGAACCAAAACTCTTGCGTCATTCAACCTCTGAACTGATGGGGAAGTCAGAACCGAAGGAACTTCTTTGCTTTGCCTTCTCTGAAACCCTGGGAGGAGGAAAAAAAGAGAGAGGACTAGGAAGGTCCAATTTACTTTTAGATTTTCCCTCTACCAGAGCTCTATGACTGAAGGAGTGGCAGATGTAGAAAATCCTACTGAAGATGGATGGGGCCTAAACAATACATGCATAGAGAATGTGTTTTGTGACCACACTTCTCACAGCATTTGAAACCTGCCAGCATTTGTCCTCATTTTCCATGCTGAAATACACACACACGCACACACACACACACACACACACACACACACACACACACACACACACACACACACACACACACACACACACTATTAACAATGAAGTAAGGAGAGTGACGAAAGAAGAGTGAAAGAAAGGACTGACTTTTTTTTTTTGAAAAAAAAGGAATATCAACAATATTTGAGAACTACAAAAAGTGTAGCGGAAATGGAAAAGTCATAAAGAGCGGTAATGGAGAATGGATACTAGCAATATCAAATAATACTTTTGTACAAGAACAACAGAAGGGTAAGGGCTCGTTTATGAAAAACAGCGAAGAAACTGAAGAAAATATAGGAACAAATCATTTCACTTATCTGCCTCGAGAGTAAATGGAATGTCTAACTCACAAGGAGCAAACAAGATCTGAGGTAATTGAGACAGGTGAGTTGTGGGTATGGGATGAGCAAGAGTTTTTCAGTCCCATGAGCTACTGTAGCAGTAGAGTCTGTTTCGAGAATTGGAACCGAATCCACAGGCTAAGAATGAAAATGATCCAGAATGAATGGTATCCAGACTTCTTTCTTTGACCAAACCTAACCTGCTGAAAAATTCTCTAGCAAGTAACTTTGCTCCCTAGTGGCTGGACAAGAACACCACCTTTGCTTCACCGTGGATGCTAATGTGGCACCGGTAACTAGAACTGAGCAAAAGAAAAGGGTTCTACAGTGACTCTAATAACCCAAGATGTGACTGGCTCCCATGGCCCTTACAGGTGACTAGGATTTTTAGCTTTACTTTTTGACATGATAAAATGAAGTAATTAGGAGTATGGATTAAAAAGAATTCTGGTGTAGCAGCTAAGGTTATATGGAAAGAGACTAAACAAAAGATAATAAAAACTGAGAAAGTGGAAGCTCTGTTTTATGGATATGAATAACAAGATATAAGCAGTTAAAATGGTTTTAGTCTCCTTAGTTTCATACACAGCTCAGGCATATTTTATCGACCAGAGAAGATGATGTGGATAGTAATTAAACAACTGAAGGGTTTTATCTGGGAGGGGAAAGACTGCAAGAGTCAGGTGAGATAAGCTGATCCTTCCAATAGAGTAACATGGTTTGTGTTTACCCAGTTTGAAAGGGTATTTCAGAACTTCACAGTTAGTGCTCCTATACACAGCATAAGAAGAATCCTATAATTCAATGTGGAAAGGGATGTTTTTAAAACAGGATGGGGAGCTCAAGAAAGACTGGGATTTTGGATGCAAATCCTGGAGGAGAAAATAACCATACAGATTATTATATTCATACAATAGTAGTATTATAAGAACTAAGTCAACACAGGAATGGAGAAAGGAGATTCTGCCAATAGGAATGACTACAATTATGGATGGAAATGACAGGTAAGTGGGGGCTGGAATTTATTGGAGAAAACAGGTAAAAAGAACCAAGGTATTGGAAGCAAATAAATAGACAGGGAAAGGTAATAGGAGGAGGAAGAGGCCAAGAAAGATATTTTGACTGTAGGCTAGAGACTGCCTATACTAAGGCAATGAGAAATAAATGGGGGATCCCAAGTGGAAGACCAGCACTGGTAGAGTTTTCAGTAGAATCTAGAACAGAAGCTGCTGTTAAAACAAGAGTAATTAGTACAGCATATGAAATACTGCATGATAATTATATGAATCAGAGGAGGTTAGAAAGGATTGGGAAGAGACACTATTTATTTATTTATTTATTTATTTGCAGTTGGTTTACCAGGATAGTCCATTGGGCCAAAAGAACCCGTTTTCAATGGAGTCCTGGGGAGAAAAGCTCCAAAAAATAGACATACAGACTAGGTACATACAATAGAGAAAGCTCTATAAGCAAACAAACATACTAGGTACATACAATAGATTACTAAAGATACTAAAAGAGAATACAGTCATTGAATTCACATTTGAGGTACTTTCCACTATGCAATCTTATAGAAGTAAGTAGAATAAATGTGGGTGTGTGTTAGGGCTAAAGAGGTAGTTAATTTGTAGAAGGTAATTGTTTATGTAGGCATAGTTGAGTAATATAGGAATGAATGGGAGATGAAGAGTACCTTGATTTTTAAGATGGGTGGGAACAAGAGCATTCCCATAGGGACTTAAGATGTGTGTGAAGAGATTTTTTGAACATATAATGATTACTACTGGTGCGAATGGATGGTGGGAGTGAGTTCCAAAGTCGTGCTAGGTTAAAGGATAGAAGGTTTTTACCTGGGGGACGAGTTGGTTTATGAACTTCTAATAGGTTTTGATTGTTTGACCTTAGGACTCTGTCAGGTAGGTGCAATGTAAAAGCAGAAGACAGGGAGGGACAAAGAGAGGGGTTATTAATGAGCTTATGGGCTAGGGTTAGCTGAATGACTTAGACTAAATAAGCAATTCACAAAGAAACAATTGGGGGGAAATATGTACATCTCTCAAATATGCATCATAGTTAGCATCTTTAATTTGAAGTGTTTACATAGATATTTTTATACCCCAAGTAGACTCTGAATACATTTTCCTCAGGAAGACAGCAAATGTTGGAGGTGTGATGGAGAAGAGGTAAATGCGAACATTTTCTGGGAGTATAATGAGATGGCAGACTAAATTCTCTGCAGACCATTCTATCCAAAATATTGGGTGAGCTAACTGGTATAACTAGGGAAATGATTCTTCTGAGTTATGACATAGCATCGGAATTGCCTAGGCACAACTAAGGCCTTGCTGAGTCTAATTATGGTGGCTGCCAAAAACACAATTACTAGAAAATGGAAATCAAAGTCTAAACCAATTGTACTAGAAATAGTGAACATAGCAGAGAGAAAACTGGAAATGAGATATTCAGAAAAGGATAGGAGCAAATTGCTTACAAAAAAAAGGGAATTGTGGGAGCAATAGATGCAGACCACAGAAGTTTAAAAGAAGCCAGGATTTGAATTGGCTACGTAATGTTTGACTAACAGTGACTGGATAGACTAAGTGATATATAATGTTTGCAACTAGAATTATGTCAGTGCAGTTTGTTTTCATTTGCACAAATGTATGATTGATTGTCTCTGTAATATGTGATAATTTAATAAAGATGTTTCTTGTTTAAAAAAATTACCGTGTCCTAATGTCTCACTAGTGTTGCACTGCTCATCCATGTGGGTAGCCCCCAAGCATTAGACACATTTGGTATAAGCTTCTGAATTCAGTGGATTGCTGCCTCGTGCCCCACACTTAAAAACATGATGTTTTCAGACATCCTAAATGTGGTTATATCCTACACTACCAATAAGGAACACAGCAAGCTGTCAAAAATGCATGGTCAACAGGTGGCAACACAGCTGTAGTATCCCCAAGTTTAAAGACTAACTGCTAAGCAACAAAAAATATAAAAATAAGGAATGAGTAGCGCCAACAGGTAACCAAAAATTTTGAAAACACCCTAGTAAGAAAAGTATATCTATTTTTTTTTTACTCAAGCAAAGGGAGATCACAGAAGCTGAAGATAATTGCTGCACCAAGGAGAGGGAAAAGGAGCGAGATATACTCAGAAATCACACCTCTGTGAAGAATGGGCCTGAGCAGAAAGGACCACATCTGTAGTAATCAATCAGCAAACGAGATCTGAAGTGTTTTTCTCCTCACAGGGGATTACTGGTAAGAGGAAGAGCCTGAGCACTGGATCCAAAGCTTGAGAGTGGCAGAAGACTCATCTGTCAGTATTACAGTTACCACCTGCTGAAGATTTCACCATCTTTTTAAGATACAGGCAATCAAATGAGTCACACCCCATCAAGTATTCACAGAAAGCGCAGTTAGGTGGCCCACAGATTTTAGTGCTCATGTCATCCTGGTGCTCCTTATTTTTCTTTTCCACACAGCTACGTATGCTTCTGCTGTTTTTATATACAAAAGTAGGGTGATCTCCTGAAACCCTTACACGCTGCTGATTGGCCCAGTTCTCCTTAATAATGGCTTTAATTGCATTGAAATCCCAGTTGTAAGTTAGAATGCAGCTGTCCTTACTTTTCTCTTCTTTTGGGTTAGCCATGGGTGCAGCAGTGGCCCTTAGCCTGGCCAATGTACCCTTAGGCAAGTGTGAGGAGGAATATGTTCTACAAAGTGAATATTGGAGTTTTATGACCATCTACCTTCGATTTATTGATGTGTTCATAATCTGGCAAGATGAATAATCTAGACTCACTGAATTTATTCATTACATCAATAACTCCACCTTCTTCCTGAAATTTACCACATCCATTAGCTTGGAGTTAGTGTCGTTCCTTCATATGACTGTCAGTATTGATAAAGACAGAGGGAAAATTAATTAGTAACTTATAGAGAAAACCAACAAGAGTGAACTACTTACTTCAGAGACAGTATGCATCCATTAAAAATGAAGCAGAATGTAATAAAGTCAAAACACTGCAGATTAGCATGCATTACCACAGATTTGGCCCCTTTTCTCAAATATGAATGATCATGAGAATGATTTCTTAACCAGAGGATATGAATCAAACATGTTAGATATTATCCTAGATCCCATTAGAGATTCTAAAACTAACAATGACCCTATGTGGAATAGGCCTTTTGGTAGAATTATGCAACGAGGGCACCCTAACCCAAAAGAAGAGAAAAGTAAGGACAGCTGCATTCTAGTCAGCAGCTTGTAAGGGTTTTAGGAGATCACCCTACTTTTGTACATTAAAAGAGCAGAAGCATACGTAGCTGTGTTTAAAAGACAAATAAGAAACACCAGGATGACATGAGCACTTAAGTCTGTGTGCCACCTAACTGCACTTTTTGTGAATCCTTGATGGTGTGTGACTCGTTTGATTGCCCTTATCTTAAAAAGATGGTGAAATCTTCAGCAGGTTGTAACTGTAATACTGAAAAAGTTGTATATAGGGCCATATGCAATAACTGCCCTGCATTTTATGTGGATAAGACTGAACAAACTGAAAAGGAAGATTTCAGGTAATCTTTCTGAGATCAGATGTGAATGCCTTGTCCAGATGCTTATTAGAACAACCCAGACATTCTGGTTTTAAATTTATCATTCTGGACTGTGTGGAGATGGATGAGCTTGAAGGGGACGTCCGTGATGTTTTGGAGAAAAAAGAATTATGCTGGCAGTTGAAATTAAATGTATTCAGAAAACCAGGACTTAACTATTACTGCTCTATCAAGAGTGCATTTACTTTACGTAAGCTGCCACAAAATCTGTAAAGGTTTTTTCAGGGAATTTTTTGAGGAAATATTTTTAGTACTAAAAATATACTAAATAATAAAATTATGTGTAGAATGTGTATAAATTAACCTCAGTTCTGCTTTGATTAGCTTTATTGCATCACACCAGAGATTTAAATGGTAAATTCAAAACACACATTTTCATCCCGCTATTCCCACGTAGTATTGGTATAATTCCTTTAAAAACAAAAAAGAAACTGGTTATTGGTATAATTCCCCCATTTACCATACTGGTAGATGTTCATGTAGACTAATGAGCACACCTGCACACTTTTATACATTGCTTGTTTACTTCATCCACTGTTTTCTGTATTTTTCTGCTAGTTTTCATTGTATAAGCATGTTTTGCGGCTGAAAACTTTCATGACTGTTTTTTGCAAAGCACTGACATTTGTTTCTGAGCTGTTACTTGGTTTTTATGCACACCAATACCCATGGATGGATAATATGTTTTTATATTTATAGTTTTCTAGTTATCCTACGAACCACATCAACCTAGATGGTTTCAATCGACTAATTAAAACCCCAACCCGAACAGATAAAACAACTAAAAAGGAGCCCATCCTAGATTGGATCCTCACTAAACAGTCAACTCAATCCTATCTCTCTGGTCTCCTCCCAGATATCCTCAATGAACACTTCCCCCACCTTTGTAATAAGGCACCACGTTAACCCAATAAAGTCCTCCATCTTCAAACAAATTTGATATACAAAGAATTTCAAAGCCCAAGACTTCATATCTGCATTAAATCAATGCAACTGAAGACCAGTGTGAACTCTCCCCCTGGATAGTGCCGTAGAATATTTCAACAATACTTTCCTTAGCATTCTAAATCACCTCACCACCAACAAGACCATTAGAACTAAATCTAAATATGCCCTTTGGCTCACTAAAGATACCAGACTACTTCTATAATAAAGGGATAAAGCATGGGACTTATGGCGTCACACTAAAACATTCCTGGAATTAAGGAACAAAGCCAAAAAACAAATTAGGACAGACAAAATAAACCACTATACTGACATCCAATCAAAACACAAAAACCCACAACATTTCTGGGCTTCTGTGACAAAAGGAGGTACTGCCAGCACAGCTAGCTGAAATTTTGTAAATAATTATATGTCATTTGTGAATATCAAAATAAGTTATGCTTGTGTTACAAATGTATGTCGTGTATATCAAACTGTTCTGTACAGATGTTTGTGTTGAAAAGGTATTTGTAAAGTGCTTTTGCTTAAATGTATCCACAGTGTGCCCTGCTAGAAGAGAACAGAAATGTTCAGGCACTATTGTAAACGTTTAAATGTATATGTTAACAGAGAAAACTGAATGGTTAAGCTCAGTCCAGCAAACTTTAGAACAATATTTTAAATTATATTGCTTTATATGCTAGGCTATAAAGAGGCTCTCTCAGGTTTTAATGCAGCTAGAGAGACCACTTCTGTACAAGGAAGCTTTCTGTATTGTCTTTAGGGTGAACTAATTGCTACTCTGAAAGCATGAAGGAATGCAATTGTTTTATGACTTACAGCATGTGCCAAAGATCTGAGCAAAAGATAGTGTACGAGTATTTTTACAGGTAGATGCTGAATACTGCCAGCTTTAGCAATGGGGTTTTGCCTGGGAACTAGAAGTCAGATGACCAGAAATGGTGTTATTCTGCAAGCTATCCAAGCAGTAATATTTTATATATTATTTTGAGAAGTCTATGAGAGAGAGCATTCTGCATTCTTTGACCTGACAACAACAAGAACGTCATCTGCCTTGCTTTAATTAAGTTACTAGGGAATAGTATAATTATTTTAGATAGTCAGGAATATAGTGAAGCTTTGTTTAGATATTTTTCTTTATTTGTATGAGCCTGTACTGCAGTGTTGTTTTAAATATTTCATGTGTTTTCGAACTCTGGTGTCACTTTGAATATATATTTAGTATTGTCTTGTTCTTTTATTATTTATTATTAAATATACTTAAACCTTTCATTGTGGCTGATCTGTGTAGAGATATTTAAGTTTTGAGAGTACTTGCATATTTATTTGGTGACACTGTGTGGGCTACTCCTAATAACCTTGCTCTTGTTCAAACTGCAATTTGTATTAATATTACACAGTAAAATTGGTCACCCTTTGTTAAGGACCTTAAAGTAGCTGTCGAGGAATGACTGGTGGCAGTGGTAATTACCTTGTAGTCTTGGCAAAAGGGGGCATAGCTAATAAACTTGTGCCAGCCTTTCCCAGGTGTGTGTGTGTGTGTGTGTGTGTGTGTGTGTGTGTGTGTGTGTGTGTGTGTGTGTGTGTGTATAAATCAAACCTCAGAGCATGTGTCAGCTACTTGGGCAGGGACACAAAGCACTGGTTGGAGACAGAGGATCCTGGGAGGTCTTGGCTTGGTCACTCAGTTGAGATCTTAACTCTATAGCTGTACCAGTGGGGAGGTCTTACTGGGGATCTGGAGAAAGAGGGAGAAACCAGCCCCGGACTGACTGTGGTCTCTTTGTGCTCTTAAGGGGCATTGGACTTGGTGCAGAGAGCTGCATCTGGAAGTGCTGTGTGTGTACCTGTTATCCTCTCAGTGAATGTCCCCCACTGTTGCCAGTGGTCAGGATTGAGGTTCCTTGATTACTGGTTAGCAGTGGTGGTTTGTTGCATATTAAATGGTGTGTGGTGGTGGGATATCCACATCACATATTAATTGGCTGGCAGTGGTGGGATCACCATATTGCATACTGGGATTCAGTAATGTGGGTATTGAACTGCTGTAGCCTGTAAACAGTCTTCACTAAAGAAGGTGTTTGTACTCTCAAGCAGGCATATGGTAGACATTCAGAATTTCATGTCACAATAGTTTTATTTATTTTTGTTAGCTTAGTCAGGGAGAGCAGGCAAGGATTTCAGCAGAGGATTATGGCAACCTAACAAGGAGCCAGTTTGCTGAGATGTGCTAAGCCAAAGGACTGGTGCATGCCAACATGACTAAAGCAGAAATGATTGCAGCCTTTGTCACAGCTGCATCACAGGCCAGCAACCAGGAAGACAGCCAGACTGGCCTTGGGGATGTACGGCTCTCAGAAAATGGACAGTTCAACTCTTCCTCAGAGAACTTAAAAATCCATCTGGAGTTACAGACTTGAACTGGAGGCCAAACATTTAGAACAGAATCAGCAAAGGGTCTGTTGCTTTTTTAATTAGAATCCGCAGAGAGACTGAGATATCTGGTAGCCAAAGAAAATGAGAGGCAGGGGCAACATGAAACAGAGATGCTGACTCCTCACCAGGTTCATGGAGGTAATAAGGAAGGGAATAACTGAATCCCAGAAGCAAGAAAGGTTAGTAAATTTCTTCCACAATTTAGAGAGTGATAATTTTGGTAGTTTTATTCATATGTTTGAAAGGGTATGTAAACAATATAATGTTGACCAAGGGCTCTGGGTATGGTTACCGACTCCCTTACTCCATGGTAAAGCTGTAACTTTTGTTTCTCTGATACTGACTGCTTAAATTATAATACAGTTAAAAATTGTTTATTAGAGTGTTTTAAGTCAACACCTGAAGCTTATAGAAAAACGTTTCGTGAGCATAGATGCAAGGCAAATGAAAGTGTGTGAGATTATATTGAGTTAAGCACTTATTTTCATAGGTGGGTGAGTGGGTGTCAGGCCACCACTTCTAAAAAGCTGACAGACCTTTTGGTGAGGGAACTTTACACTTTGCCTGAGGGCATGAAAATCTGGTTGGCAGATAGAGAATGCAACACCGCAGATGAGTTGGGAAAAGGGGAAACCTATACCTAGCAAGCAGGGCATTACTGCACAGGAAAGGGATACCCATTGCTGCACATGGGTATATGGGTACCCATGGTGGGCAGCCTAAACCGCTCCAACAGAGTCCGCCAGTAACAGGGAAAGCCAGTAATCCAGGTACACGCCCAGGATCAAGGGTTAAATGTTTTGAATGTAACCAGTGGGGCCATGTAGCGTATAGATGTCTACGGAGGCAAGGTGGGGAACAAAAGTTAGGGGAGCCAAGTGGGAATAACAGAATGCTAGAGGTAAGTTGTCTGGAGACAGCAAAGGTACCAAACTATCACAAGAGATTATATCCTATCTTAGTAGATGGGAAACAGGCCACTGCCAAGAGAGACAGCCTCTGACATTATCATTGTGAAGCCTGCAATGGTTAGAGAGGAGCACTTCTTGCTTGGGCTTTCTACTCCAGTCAGAGCTTTAGCGAGGACCTCATTCCAAATACCTTTGGCTAGGGTTCACCTTGACTGGGAGGGCGGAAAAGGAAGCAAGCAAGTAGGTATGTTTGAGGATATCCCTGCAGATGTCCTAATATGGAATGATTTTTGGTAATGCAGTACCTTGCATGCATGCAGTGTCATGAAGTCAGGCTTGGAGACAGGTATGTGGGTCTGGTAGCATGGAGGGACCCAGAGAGACAGCACACTTGAAGCCAGGACTGGTGAGGTGGTTACTTTAGAGAGGGAGCTACCCTGTAGCAGTGAGACTGAAGGTGAGACACAGCTGCTGGTGGGTACTGATGCACCCTTGGATAGAGTGACTGCAATAGAGGTGAGTAGTAGTACCCAGGCTGACAGTGAGGCACCACTGTCAGAGGATACCAGACTTCCATTGGAAGGGGAGCTGGGAAGGGTGACAAAGAGCTGAGACAGGCCCAGGTCTCAGAACCTACATTACAAGGCTTGAGGGAGGTAGCTAGGAAGGCAACTGATTCTCAAGGAAGGGGGGCATCTGTATACTGGGAGAAAGGGTTACTGTATAGAGAGTGGACCCCTGAAGGAGAGCTAGAGGGTGAGAGAATACAGTAGTTGGTATTGCTTCCCAGAGCCTACCCTCTGGCACTTGTAGCCATATCCCATGACATTCCCTTTGCAGGTCATATGAGCATAAAGCATACCAAGAGATTTATTATGCAGAACTTTTATTGGCCTGGGATTTCCAAGTATTTAACAGGGTACTGCAGGACCTGTGAGCAGTGCCAAAAACTAGGCAAGGCAGAAGACGAGGTGAAAGCTCCTTTGATGCTTTTGTCTGTGACTGAGGAGCCATTTCAGAGGGTAGCTATGGATATTGTGGGGCCTCTGAGTACCCCATGTTCTTCAGGGAAGAAGTATGTCCTAGTGGTAGTAGATTATGCTACCAGATACCCTAAGGTGGTGGCTCTGTCCTCCATCGCGGCTGAAAAGGTGGCAAATGCTTTGTTAGAGATTTTCAGCAGAGTAGGTTCCCAAAAGAAATACTGACTGACAAAGGTGCTAATTTCATGCCAGACTTGCTGGCTTGTCTGTGGGATGAAGCACCTAAAGACCACACCCTACCATCTCTGGACTAATGGTCTTGTGGAGAAGTTAAACTCTAAAGACCATGCTACAGGCATTTGCAGACCAGTTTAATAGGAAGTGGAACAAATATTTAACACATCTGTTTGCCTACAGAGAGGTGCCCCAGGAATCCACATGTTTTTCACCCTTTGAGTTGCTGTATGGGCATAGGATGAGGGGACCTCTAGATTTGATTTGTTATGAGTGGGAGGGTGTGTGAGAATCCCACAAGCAATCTGTTGCGGCTTATGTCCTAAACCTCAGGACAAGGCTGAGGAAACTCATGAGCTTAGTCCATGAGAACCTGGAAGAAGCCCAACAGCAGGAAAAAGGTCTGGTATGATATGAATGCTTGAGACAGAGAGTATGTTGTGAGGCAGCAGGTTATGGTTCTCATTTCTGTCAAACACAACAAGCTACAGGCAGCTTGAAAGGGACCCTTCAAAGTGGTAAAGAAGGTCAGTGATGATAACTGCATGGTAGAACTGCTAGGTAGACAGCAGGGGCACAAGCTGTACCAAGTTAACATGATGACACCTTACCATGATAGGGAGGCCCTGGTGCTAAGTATTTACAGTGGATGGCAAGAGTCGTCTCAGAGGGATCTATGGCTACAGGGACCCAATTAGCAGAATCTCAAGTTATTATGGTGGAACCTAGGGTTGCTGGCATATGGTGTGACACTGCAGTGGGGCTAGCAATGTCAACACAGATGGCTTTTAAGGCAGGGAATGTGATAATGTATTCCCAGATAGGCTCATTCCTCTCAAGCAACATTTCTCAAGGTCACTTGAAAAACTAGCTTGAGTCTTCAAAGGGGGGAAGAAGTGTGACAAAAGGAGATACTGCCAGCACAGCTAGCTAGAATATTGTAAATAATTATGTCATTTGTGAATATCAAACTAATAAGATGTTTGTGTTACAAATGTATTAGAACTGTATGTTATGTGTATATCAAGCTGCTCTGTACAGATGTTTGTGTTGAAAAGGTATTTGTGATGTGCTTGAACTTAAAATGTATCAAGAGGACAGAAATGTACATGCACTATTTTAACTGTTTAAATTTATATGTTAACAGAGAAAACTGGAAAACTGGAAGGTTAACCTCAGTCCAGCAAACATTAGAAAAATATTTGAAATTAAATTAAATAGGCTAGGGCATAAAGAGGGTATGTCTCAGGTTTCAGTGTAGCTAGGGAGACATGGTCTGTACTAGGAAGCTTTCTGTATTGCCTTTTGGGTGAAGTAATTGCTACTCTGAAAGCATGAAGGAAAGCAAATGTTTTATGACTTCCAGCATCTGCCGAAGATTTGAGTAAAAGCCCTTGTATGAGTATTTTTACAAGTAGATGCTAAATGCTGCCAGCTTCAGCAATGGGAGTTTTGCCTAGGAACTAGAATTCAGATGACCAGAAATTGTCATTCTGCAAGCTTATCCCAGCAGTAATGTGTTAGATATTATTTTGAGAAGTCTCTGAAAGAGACAGAGCATTCTGCATTCTGTGTTTGACCTAGCACCAACAAGAACCGTTCACCACATCATCTCCCTTGCTGTAATTAAGTACGTTACTAGGGAATAGTATAATTTTCTTAGCTACAGTCAGGAATATAGTGAAGCTTAGTTTAGATATTTTTCTTTGTGTGAGCCTGTACTGCAATGTTGTTTTAAATATTTCATGTGGTGTTGAACTCTGATGTCACTGTGAAAATATATTTAGTATTGTCTTGTTCTTTTATTATTTATTATTAAATATATGTAAACCTTTCCCTGTGGCTGATCTGTGTAGAGATATTTAAGTTTTGAGAGTACTTGTATATTTATTTGGTGACATTGTGTGGGCCACTCCTAATAGCCTTGCTCTTGGTCAAACTACCATTTGTATTAATATTAATATTGCACAGTAAAATTGGTCACCCTTTGTTAAGGGCCTTAAATTAGCTGTCGAGGAGTGACTGCTGGCAGTGATAATTACCTTATAGTCTGGGCAGAAGGAGGCATAGCTAGTAAACCTGTGCCAGACTTTCACAGGTAGGTAGGTGTCTGTGTGTGTGTCAGCTACTTTGGCACAGACACGAAGCATTGGTTTGACAGAGAGGGTGCTGGAGGGTCTTGGCTTAGTCACTCAGTTGAGATCTCAACTCTATATAGCTGTACCAGTGGGGAGTTTTATTTGGGATCTGGATAAAGAGGGAGAAATCAGCCCCGGATTTACTGTGGTCTCTGTGTGCTCTTCAGGGAAATTGCACTTGAGAGCTGCATCTGGAAATACTGTGTGTGTACCTGTAATCTTATCAGTGAACCTTCCTCACTGTTGCCAGTGGTGAGGATTGAGGCTCCTTGATTACTGGTTGGCAGTGGTGGGTTTTCACAGCTGCCCTCCAAAAAATCATGCAACCAGGAAAAAACAGTACACCACCCCCAAACATCGATACCACCACCAATTGTATCGCCACCCAATTCAACCAACATTTCACCAAATCTATTCTAGATCTCACTAACAATTATACTCCTACAGCATACCCAAACCTGCCATCCTCACCCAAAACCTATTCGTACCAGCACACTATGTAAATATCTGAACAAACTTAAACCCACAGCCCTGGCTGCTGCTAATTTACCTGCAGACTTCCTCAAGATCACAGCCAAACCCATCTCATATCCTCTCTCCCTGTTAATTAACCATTCTTTGTCAGAACACCACCTCCCATCACTATTGAAAATTCCATATATATATATATATATATATATATATAATACCACTCCACGAAGGAGGTAACTCACTGGAACTTTCTAACTATCGACCAATCGCCATTCTATCTCACCTGTCAAAAATCCTTGAAAAATGTATACATTCCCAAATAGTTAACTATCTCCTTACTAATAAACTGCTGACCAACACCCAACATGGATTCTGTCCTTATAGTACCAACCATAGTCCTTATTAGTGTTACCAATACTGGAAATCAACACTGCAACAATGGCAACCTTGTCGCCATTGTTTTTTTTGGATCTCTCCAAGGCCTTTCACACAGTCTCCCATGCCAGACTATTGACTTCTCTCTCTCAGAACTTAATCTAAGCCAGTCTGTTCTAACCTTGTTCCAGGGCTATCGATCTAACCACCATCAGGCAGTAAAATGGTAAAATTCCTTATCTCCCCTCCTACCCATAACCGCAGGCATCCCCCAAGGATCCATCCTCAGCCCCCTCCTTTTTTACCATATTCACCAACCAACTTCACAAAGCCACCCTGCTTGCCAACTCTGGTCCAGTACACTGATAACTCCACCCTAATCTGTTCAGCCATATCAATCCTCGAACTCCAAAAATTATCGCAAGAATCCTTTGCCACTGTCAAAACCTGGTTAATCAACTCACAACTTTTAATAAACCCCCCAAAAAACAGCTTTTGATATTCCATCCTACAAAAGCCATAGACCCCATTCCTCTATTCACAATACACTCAGCCAACAACACCCCTGTCATACCTGTCTCACACACCAAATTGCTAGGAGTCATCATAAATCACAACATGAAATTTTATATGCATATCACACATACCATAAAAAAGTCCATAAAAAACTCAGAACCCTATATAATTGCAAAAAGTACCTCGCCAACAACAGTAAAGCTACCATCGCTAGAACCCACCTAGTCTCCACACTTCTCTGTGCCTCCCCATACTCGTCAACCTAAATAAATCAGACTTAACCAAACTAAACAGTTGTTAGAATAATGTAGCAAAGTTTGCTACAGACTCACCCTACAGTACACATCTCTGCCTGGCACTTGAGCAACTTTCCTGGCTAGAATTATCAAACCTGCTAACCTTTAACCAACTTACAGTAGCCCACCAAATTCTATATAATCCTAAAAAAACCTGTATTACAAGGCCTACTGAATATCTACTCCAACAAACGCATACCAAGATCCACCAACAAAGCATTAGTCAACGTAACCAAGAGCAAAAATAGCTCTTCGGACTCCCTGTACTCTTCGCAAAAACATGGAATGGCATCCCCCTAGAAATCAGGACCACAGCAATCAAAAACAACTTCAAAGAACTCCTCCTGTCCCATTTATATAAGTCTTGGATATGCAATTGTACCGACCCAAGGTAGCTCCCCTTAGTAGATCTATAACATACTCTGCATAAGTGTACTCGATCAAATTCTATATGCATGATTGTACTGTCTTTATAATAGTGATCAACTATGCTTATTATCAACCCATCATTATCACCCTCCATTACATAATAAAACTCTCCAACTGCTACTGCTGAACTATATATATATATATTATATATATATATATATATATATATATATATATATATATATATATATATATATATACCTACAAGAGAGTGCAGCCTTATCCTGCTCTATCTTAGCTTACACTGTATGTAGTGCATCACTGTTCTGTAGTCGTGCATCTTTATCCTGTGCTGATGTTTACTGAGTAAACACACATCACCTCCTTTCTTTTGTTCTGTGCTCAGATACATGTTTTATTGTTTCTATTGTGCTAACCATTATATTAATTGTCACCAAATATCTGAATGTAATGCCCAACTACACTACTACATGTTAATGTGCTTTTATTGTAAGTTTATCCTATTCAGATATTACTTGGTTGTGTACTTAAATTACCTGTGTTTTATTACATTTATTGTACTAATCACTGTGTAGCTTTACTCCCTGGGCCTCCGCTGAAAATGGGCTTCTTGCCCAGTCGGACTCTCCCCGTAAACAAATGTAAAATAAATAAATAAAAGTGGTTCATAAACATCCAGAGTATAATGTAAATTTTCTCATTTGCGAAATGTGCAGGAAAAAGACTGGTAAATTAATAGTTTGGTTCATGGTGTAAGAGGTTCCTTATTACTGTCTTCAGGAAATCCACTGTGACACAAAGGCAGGTTAAGGGAAGACATTTCATTTATGTCCTTCCTTATCACTGCTGTAGTATTCTTTACAAATGAGATATCTTGCCGATGATGGACAATCATCCAGCCAGTGTACCAAAGCCTTAGATCCTTCCAGGCATCATATGTCAGATGTACGTCCTGCATCTAAAGTGTAGGGTACATAAATGACATACAAGCACCTAATCTTCAGAACTTGCTTGCATGCTACCAGTCCAAATGCTACTTTCTGAATTTGTTCTACAATAATATGTCTCATTGATACAGCTACTGAGCCTCTAACAGATAGGTGCCCCATTGGGGTGTTTTTCCTTCCTTTTTTCCTTAAGGTTGTATTATTTTTTACATGTCATCCAGGAAGGGAATATGTGGGATTGGGAGGCATATTCCCTATAAAGATAGACATGAGAAATACCTTTTTTGATTTGGTACTGCCCACAACCATATTTAGTGCGAGATTTGTCAAGTTTTGTACTGAAGATTTTATGCAGCCTTACATTTTCCCTCTCTATTTGGAAAACCAGCGACTGAAGCTTCTGGCTCAAGGTTCCATGGCTTCTGAATTCATCCAGCCCAACATTCAGCATCCACTTAAGAAGAAATAAAAGTACTGACTCTTTTGCTGTCCATTCTCATCTGGGCATCTCTGGGTTGGATGAAGAACCCATGGACCATCCAATTCCACCATCAGCTCCCTCTATTGTGACCCAGTCAGAGGACGACATTGGGCTGTCTGCCCACATATCCAATGAGGCTGTGCCTACTTCTGCATTAGAGGCGGGAGGAGGACCATCGCTAGTCATTTTGGAGGGGCCTAGGGGAATTCCCAGATTTGGGTTAAAGAGGAAGTCCCTGGTTCCCTTATTGAAATCAGGCAATGGTACAAAACCCCAAAGTTTGTTGGGGTTGATTTTACTTTGAAAAGGAAATTGAAAATCATGTATGTGGTTCTTGTAGCTAAGCAGCCACGTAGTGTAGCAGGATTTCACTTAGTCTTTTCAAGGCCCTTATGGCTTTAAACCCCTCCCTGAGATTGTCTGTGCCTTCCTCTGACTTATCTTGTACTCCTATGAGTCCTAGAGACTCTTGATTCCTCTGAGAAGGATGTGAATGTGGATTCTGGAGAGGAGTCTTTGGCTTACACCTCTCAGATTCAAGCCCTTTTAGCTCTGAGGTTTGAGGAAGCAGATTCTCATTCCCCTGATTCCCCATTCAAGAGTTGTCTTTTGGGGACACTATTGTCCACATGATGGAACACTTGAAATGTGACCATTTCTTATATTCAGAAAAGGTACTATGACATTTTTGCAACCTGATTCTCCTTGGCCTTCTGCAGTTCCTCCTGTCTTGGATGCTGTTTTAGATAGCTTTTCTTTTGTCTCTCAGGCTGCTAACTCCCAGTTTACCTGCTCCAAAGAGCCTGACAGGTTCTATAAAGTGGCTGGTGCCCAGCCGTTTTTGTATGAAAGCCATTATGACCCAGAAGTGGTTTCTCAAGCCACTAATAATCATTCTAAATTGCTGTCCTCTTCCAAGCTTCTGCCCTCTGACAACGGCAGTCATGCTATGCTCAGGTATGGGAAAAAATGCATATCTCTGCAGCATTAACTTTCAGTGCCATAAACTACCAGTCTCATATTGCCAGAAATGCCTTGGATCTTTTTTTCTCAAATTGAGGATGTTCTTTGAGACTAGCCTGAGTTTGAAAGCTTAGTCCTCTCCCATTTCTCTTTTGATGCATCTTTCACAGGTAGCTGTATAAAATGTAGTTATGATGCTGCTGATGCCTCCTCTGGGGCAGCTGCTTCAGGGTTAGTTATGAGTGAATTTTTCTAATTGCTGCTCCAACCCCTTCCTGAGGATATTTAACTTATTCCCTCTAGTACAGCTTCTGAGTGTGTACCTTTAACTCCCAGTGGGTGTGACTTCAGCCTTTAAAAATGAAGTTATCACCTTACAGTTCTAACAAGTACTCATTCACAGAAGCTAAGTATCAGTACAGTTGTGTTTGCCATCATGCATGCTTCAATATAAAATATTCTGATACCTTGTATGTATTTTGGTTTTAGAATTATTAATGCAAGTATGAACAAGCAATATTTGACGCCTAGAGGTGCGGTAGGAGGTAACTGCAAAACAACTGTGGTGCACTCGGCTATAAGACTAAGTTGCTGGACTCTCCTTTGGACAACCAAAATCTTTTTGGCTCTGCAGCAGCTGAGCTTTTCAAGACTTTGTAGGATAAGTGGAAGGTCATGTAATACCTTAAGCAGATCCCTCTTTCCCCTATTCCCATGTTTCAGAGAAATTACCCCTCTAAGCCTTCCTTTGTGAGGAGGCAGCCAAGACAGTTTCACAAGACTAAAAGGTCTTCCAAAGAGGGTTTTTCCTGACGAGCCTTCTCAGGGTTCTAAGGGTTAAAAGCCTTCTCTTCCTGACAAACCTGCTTCCATTTGACGTTCATCCTCTTTTATCTCTCGAACAGATTCCTCTTTCCCTCAGATTGACTCTGTCTCTTCCAGTTTGGGAATGCATAAGCACAGATCCAGATTTGTGGGTGCTTTCCATAATTCAAAGCTGGTATTTTATGGATCGGAAGTCTCTTACTCCCTTTTCAGGTATTTCACAACCTCCCCCTTGACAACTTCCTCAGTTTTCTTCTGTTCCTCAAGACCTTTTAGTTAAAGGAACCATTCTGCCAGTTCCACACACTCAAAAGAGAAAGGGGGTTTATTGCAGAATGTTCCTATTTCTTAATAAGGAGGGCTCTTGGATTCCAATTCTGCATCTTTCTTTTCTCAGCATATTTTTGAAAGTACCCTTTTTCAAGATGTCTCTCTCCATTCTCTATTTCCCTTGTTACTTCCACAGGCTTACCTAGTGTCCCTAGATCTAAAGAATGCCTACCTTCACATTACTATTCACTCTTTTTACAGGAATTTACATTTGTCTGTTTTTCCTCACATTTTCAGTTCTCTGCTTTGCCTTTTGGTCTTTGTACCACATCAAGGGTTCTTACCAGGTTTTTAGCTCCAGTGGTATCATTCTGGAGACTTCATGGAATTGATATGTTCCCTTATTTGGATTATTTGTTGATTCAAGCTCCCTCTTACTCTTAAATCTAAAAACATCTGTCATATCCTTTCCTAAGACCAAGTGTTTCGGGGTTGCAGGATTCAGACCCTGCCAATGATGGCCTTGCTTTGTCTTCCCAAGCTCCTTTCCTTGACTGCTTACTTTCAGTCTCCTGTTCTCCTGCAAGAAGGTTTCTTAGAGCTCTGGGGATCATGGTATCCACCATCAGTATTCTTTTCACCAGGCTCCACATGAGGAAGTTTCAATGGTATCTCCAAACTATTTGGCTTCAACACTGTTATCCTCTGAATCTTCTCATTCATCTCTTGGCCTGCCTCAAATTCTGGTTCCTTTGATAGATCCTAATCCTGGCTTGCTTTTTCAAGTCCCTGTTCTCACTCAGGACCTGTACCCAGATGCTTCCGATCAAGGTCGGGAAGCTTCTTCCAGCAGCATCAGGATCCAGGGAGTTTGGTCTCCCCAGCAACAAGTGGGCCACATCAACTTACAAGAAATGAGGGCTCTAATTCTGGCTATTCTTGCCTTGCACCCGCTTTGGGTTCCTAATCCTTTGAGAATTTTCACAGGTAACACCACAGTTATTTTTTAACACCTTTTTTATTTATTGCTTAAGACGTATGTTAATATGATTTGTGTTCTTTTATGTTATTACATGTTTGCCTGTTTCCAGTTACATATATTGTACATCACATATGATCTTTTTTAATAACGATCATCAGTCCAACATTACATAATTTGCTCAGTTTCTGCCTTTCCTTAAATTTCTCTCCTCATCCTGAAAATGATTCTGCATGTATTGTTCCCACAATTTCCATTTATTTGTATGAAATTTGCTCCTCACCTTATCTAAACACCCTCCTTCCAGTTCTTTTATCTATTACAGTATTCAGTACTTCAGATACAGTTGGTTTGGACTTTGATTTCCATTTTCTAATAATTGCTTTTTTACCATCAATCAGAATTAAACGTAAGGCCTTACTATGATCCTGTGCCCCAACTCAAAAAAATAATTTCCTAAGTTACACCCATTTGCTCACCCATTATTTCAGTAGGGATTTTTTTTTTAACTGCCAACTCAGTATACTCCCAAAATATATATTCCTAGTTGCCTCTTTCTCCCCCATCATACCTCCAACATTTGCCATCTATCTGAAGAAAAAATATTTGAAGTCTGCTTGGGATATAAAAATACCTATGTAAACACTTCCAAGGAAAGGTCCTAAACGTCCTGGACCTTATAGCATACTTCGGAGCCATATGTATGTCCTCCCATTATTCCTTTGTAAATTACTTATCCAATTTCTGTTCCCAATCTGTTCTAACCTCCTCTGAGTCTTATAGTTACTGTGCAATATCTTATACACCCACCTAATTATCCATTCTTAATAGCAGGTTCTGTTGTAGATTTAATTGGAAACTCTACCAGAGCAGGTCTTTTACTTAAGATTCCCCTGTTCCTTTCTCTATCCTGCAGTCCAAATGTCTTCTTGGCCTCATCCCATTCTATTACATTTCCCTCGCTAGTTATTTGCTGCCAATACCTTGATACCTTTGCCAGTTTTTCCAGATAATTCCAGCCCCCTCTTGCTTGTTCTCTATATCCCTTCTTGCAGTGATCTTTATCAGCAAAATCTCCTTTATCGATTCTCGTATTGTTTTAGTTCTTAGAGTACTTTCTGCTACTTTATGAATATAATATTTGATATATCTGTTATTCTCCTTAAGGATCTGCATCTGATATCCCACACTCTCCTTATTTCCTGAATTGCCCCTGCTTCATCATCACCCCTTTCCACTTTGAATTAATAATCTTCTCCTCTGTGTATGAGCCTTAACCGTGTTGCTCTAAAATATCACTTCAAATAAGGTAATCCTATACCACCTTGTTCTGTTGGAAAGATCAACTTATCCCACTTGTCTTGCTTTCTTCCCCTCCCAGATACATTCTTTCAACTTTTTATTAATTGTTTCCCACAACTTCTCCTGTTTGATTAGAATATGCCTGTCCCGTATATAAAATTAAAGGGACTAAAACATTTTCACTGCTTGTATCTTGCTCTCCATATCCATAAACAAGATGATCTAGTTTCTCAGTTTTTGTATTTTTTTTTTTGTTTGCTCTCTTCCAACATATTGTTAGCTGCCATAACAGAAGCCTTTTTAATACATGCTCCTAAATGCTTTAGCTTACTGCGTCCCCATAAATGATTAGTGCCGAACTAATTCATGTGCCGAACTAATTCATGTGTAGGTACATAATTTACGGCTGTAGCCTTTGTTTTATCTTCATTAATTTTATATCCCAAAAAGACGTGAAACTGTCTAAAAATGTTTCACAATACTAAGCTATCCTTTTATGCAGTTATCAAAATGTCATCTACAAATAAAGCCAACTTTTCTTGATTACCATACCAATTATATTCTTTAATTTCTGTGACCTTTACTTCTTTGCCAGTGGCACTAACTATAAAGCAACAAACAAAGGAAAAAGAGGACACACTGCATGGTTCCTCTGTTCAGACAGAGTTTATCAGACAGGAACCCCCCCCCCCCCACACACACACACTTTAATTCTTGCTTCCAATACTTCATATATCCTCCCAATTAACCATACTTTATCAGGGAATGCAAGTGCTTAAATTGTCCTCCTCATAAATTCCCAGTTTACTCTATTGAATGCTTTATCTGCATCAAGACCCACCAGCAGCAGTAGTTTCCTAACATTCTGCTTCCCTCTGGATCATCATTGTTCTATTAATGTTGTCAAATGTTCGCCTCCCCTCCACAAAACCACATTTATCGATATCTATCAATTTTAGTAGCACTTTTGCCATTCTTTTAGTATAGACATTAGCACGTTATTTAAAATCAAAATGGGTCTATATGAAGATGGGTCTTAACTGCCTTTACATAATGCAGCTGTCAAAGCTATCTTCCAAGTTGCTAGTGCTTTCCCTCCTTTTAAAATACTGTTAAACAAAACCTAGGAGACTAGGGGGCACAAAATCTGTTTTTTGCAGGCTAGCTCTTCAGGCTTGGGATTTTGCAATCAGCCATCACCTAACTGCAGGCCATTTAAATTCCCATAGAGCACAGTCTAGCTGCAGGCAGTTTACATTCCCATAGAGCACAGTCTAGCTGCAGGCAGTTTACATTCCCATAGAGCACAGTCTAGCTGCAGGCAGTGTGAGCAGGTCCTGGGCAGAGCCTCACAAACTGATGCTTCACAGGGAGGTTTTACTGGACGTTATACATTAATGGTGTACTCCTCAAGTAGAACTTTTTGCCTTCCTTCTGAACAGGCAACATCCCAAGTTCTGTTCTCTCATTCACCCTTATTTACTCACCATGCAATTAACTATTTGAGTGAAAGGGTTTTGATTCCTTTTAGACATCAATTCTCTAAAAAAGTGCTTTGGATTTTGCTCGAGGCCCGAAAACCCTCTACTAGAAAATTCTATGTAGCTAAATGGAAGAGATTTTCTATTTGGTGTTGCACCCATAAGCTGGACCTTTCTGCAGTCAGTATTCCTATAGTACCTATTTGTGTGAGCTGCTCAATTCTGTTCTGGCACACTCATCTGTTAAAGCTAGTTTGTCAGCCATTTCTGCTTGTTTGCTTTTAACTCTAGATTTGAAGTTAAATAGTTTTTTGAAAGGCATTCTTCATATTAGGCCTCCAAGAAAGCCTGCTTTTCCTCCTTAGAACTCAAATTTTCTTGAAAAATTGACTTGGCATCCTTTTGAGCCTCTAGTCTCCTGTTCTTTATAGCATTTTACTTGGAAAACTGTGTTCCTTGTAGCCCTTACTTTTTTCCCCTTTCAGAATGATAATGACGGAATTCTTCATTTTTTGGATCTACATAAACAGCTCAGGTATTACCTTGACAAGACTAAAGATGTAAGAAAATCTGAGCAGCTTTATGCTTCTTTCCATTACAGGAAATTGTGTTGGGTTGTTCCTAAGCAAACTCTCTCTCCTCCTGGATTTCTAAGGGCATTTTGTTTTGTTGTTCTTTTCATGGTAATCATAGGTCCATAGGTAGGTACTAGACTATCTGCCCAAAGGCATTTATAAGCCTAGCCAGAATGTGTTGGCTTTCGCAGCCCCCTTAGATTGGTTCCCTGTGCCTCTGTCCAGCAGAGCCACTGAAGTGATCCCCGGGGTAAACTTCGTTTCCCATCCACTCGTCAGGGTTTCTCTTGAATAGTGTTAGCAAGGAGCTCTGCCTAATGTAGATTGGAATCTTGTTCCAAAGCATGGGAATTCTCTGGGACAGGAATCTATCCCTCCAGCACATCCTATTTATTGTTGTGGTGAGGTTTAGATCCCTAGAGCATGTGGCTCGAGGGGATAAGGTTTTCTTTAGGTGGAGCATGTCCATCAATTCTGGGTTGGACGTGCCCTTGTATGTCAGGCAGAGATCACCTCTGAATAGGCGGTATGCAATCGAGTACAGCTAAAGTTTCTTTAGTCGAGCTGCATAGGGCATCTGTTTGAGGCCAGTGATCCTCTTGGTGAGGTACTTCTGTGGTCTTTCCAGCTGTTGCAGGTGTCTTGTAAGGTACATCCCAAATGGGGCGTTGTACTCTATGATGGGTCTGATGAGTGATGAGTAGAGGGGCACAATGACGTCTTTTGATCTGGATGCAAACCCTTTTGTGATTAGGTGGGCCACATAGAAGTATTTTCTAACCACTTTGGCAATGCGATTATCAAAAGAGAGATTACTATCTACTTGGGTCTTCAGATCCCTTATTACGTTTTCCGTATTTAGGGGACTACCACCTATGTGGTAGTTTGTGGGTACTTTGTTTTTTCCAAAGGGAGGTGACTATGCACTTTTTGGCATTTAGCCTGAGACCATGATTTTGACACCAGGTATCCGTCTCAGTGAGACCCTTTTGGAGGATGTCTGTGTCAGCCGGAGAGTCAGTTATAGCCCCTAGTTTGCAGTCTGTGAACTTGGTCAGCCATGGTCCTACTGTGCTTGCCTGTACCTCTGAGAAGTATATGTCGAACAGGAGAGGTTCTTGGACTGAGCCCTAGGGAACACCACTTGTAACCGGTTTAGAGTCAGACCTAGCTCCCGCAACTCTCACCATGTGGGTTCTGTCCGTGAGCCAATTGGCATCCCATCTTGTGACATAATGGTTTATGTTCAGGCTGGTGAGCTGTCTATAATACCAGAATGGGGAATGGTGTCAAAGTCCTTTGCGAGGTCTAGGTAGGCTGTGTGTACCACCTTTCCCTCGTCTATAGCCTTGGTAACTGTCTCAAAGAAGTCCACCAGGTTTAGGAGGCATGATCTGCACTGAAAACAAAGCCGAACTGGGTAGGGTCCAGTGTTTGGAGGTTTCCAATGTCTCTTAATGAGTTCCATGATGATGCGCTCCATAGCCCTGCAGACCAAGCTAGTCAGGCTTATAGGGTGATAGTTCCCGGGGTCTTTTGTAGCACCACTTTTGTGGAGCGGAATAACCATTGCTGTGCGCCACTCTATGGGTACGTAGCCTGTGCAGTTTTCTTCTCCTGTTTGTGCTCAATGTATCAGGGCTATGAAATCTTCTAGTACTTTTTTCAAGGTTTTGGATACTAGAGCCATTCTGGAAGCTGTTATTTGATCTTCTGTACATACCTTTACTAAACTTTATAAGATGGATGTCATTTCTAAGGACAGGGTTGGTTTTGCCAGGGCCATCCTACATGGAATATTGGAAGACTTCCCTGTGGCTTCCTCCTATAGTCCTCAGGAGTTTTTGTACTGTTTCATTTCTGAAGTATACTGCAGCAGTGATAAGGAAGGACATAGTGCAGTTGTGTAAGATCTTGCCATAACAGTAGATGTCCTATTTCTCACTGATTCAGTATTCTGTCCCTCCCTCCTGTTTTTCTTTGTGGTTTTCCTCTGGCTGAGTGGTCCTTCTTCCTTTCTTTCTGTCCTGAATGCTGCTGTCATTGCTTGTCCTTTTGGATTTCTCTGGGGTAGCTCAGTTTTGAGGAAGGACGGCACAGTGGTGCAGCGGTTAGTGTTGTTGCCTCACAGCAAGACGTTCCCCAGTTCAGTTCTCGGCTGTGGTACCTTCTTTGTGGAGTCTGCATGTCCTCTCTGCGTTTGTGTGGGTTTCCTCCCATGTCACAAAGACTTGCGTCTGGAGTGTTTCTCCCTGGGTCTCCATTGAAAATTGGCTTGTTCCAAGTCGCACTTTCCCAGTAAACAAATGTTAATAAATAATAAATAAATTAGGTGCTTGTATGTCACTTATGTACCTTAGCCTTTAGATGTAGATATGTCTGATGTATGGTGCCTGGAAAGAACTAAGGCTTTGGTATGCTGACTGGACATTCATCTGCAGGATATCCTATTTGTAAAGAATACTGCAACAATGAGAAGTAGGACAGCCACTGTTACATGACCTTAAACAACTGTACTTGCGGGATAATTGGCAGCGTAAAGCAAAGACGAGTGTAAATCTAAGATAATTTTGCATAATCTAAGCTAACATGGCACGACTACAGACTCTAAGTACATGATAAAATGCAGACTAACCTCACGTGATAATATTGTGGAAAATTCCTTCCAATTATAATTCACATCCTTAACTGACAGTAAAATAGTACAATCATTATTTAGAAAATGCTGATACTTGTTAATTTTAGCATATTGTCACACTGTACTGGTTCTCATAACTTTGCCCATTTAGAACACATTCAACACCGGATTCATTATAGTAAAGGAACAAAACAAGGTGAAACACTTTGACAAGCAATGTTTCATAATATTTCTGTTTCATAACAGAGCAGTATGGCAACATGTAGGGGTCTACTTTGTTTCGTTCAATTTCATTTCACTCCGTCCACTTAGCTGAAAACTCAAATTACTGAAAATTAATTTCACTGAATCTCATTTCACTGAACTGCAGTTAGTATGTATGGCACTGTGTATAGTACTATAAGGCAAGTAAAAGGTATATGCCCTTTTCCCCACTATAGTGCAATCCTGGAGTTAGTATATATAGTTGGGGGGCATATCTCCCTCACTTAGTTTGAGTACATATTGTTTTATGGCGAGAGTTAGTCATTGGTGTTGCAACAATGCATGTCTATTGTTTAAAATGTATTGTTTTGAAGTTTTTTGGTGACTTCAATATTGATTGGCAATCCTGTTGCAGCAACCATCCAACCCATCATCTAAATCTTCATGGCTTCACCCAACTAGTCCAGTCACCAACCAGAATAAAAGCTCCAACAAGCACACTACCCTGGATTGGATACTAGTCAGCAAGATTCCCCAGTCCTCTATAGCAGGCTGCTTATCAGATAGCCTCAGTGATCATTCCCCAACATTCCTACTCAAAAAAACACCTATACCAAGTTACACCTGTCATCTACCGTCAAATACATAAAAAACTACACTTAACCCAGTCACATTCTTCTCATCCCTCAAAGAATGTAACTGGCATCCTCTAAATTACCTCAGTCTAGATGGCGCAGTCCAGTTTTTCAGTACTACCTCCCTAAGCATCCTAAATACCAAGCCCCCATAAGATTTACCATAACCAAAGCCCAACCCTCCCCATGGCTACAGAAAACCACTAGGTCAGAAATGAAAAACAGAGATAAAGCCTGGGAACACTGGCGCAAAACCTCCTCGGCTGGACAGAAATTCCTAGAACTATGCAATAGAGTCAAAAAGCAGGACAAAATCCAATACTACCAGTCTGCCCTTAACTCCTCCCAGCACAACCCCAAACAATTCTGGACCTCCATAAACTCCATTCTCCATCCAGGTAAATTCAATACCCCTAAACCTAACATTCCTCACTCCTCCAGAAATATTGCTACCTCATTCAACACACACTTCACACAAACCGTACTATCACTAGCTAGACAACACAACCCTCCCTCCCCTACACCCCACACCTTCACCCAGTAATCTCCCCACACTCTACTCATTTTCTCCCATTCCTATCTCCAACATAAGAAAACTCTTAACTAAACTTAAACCCACAAAATTAGCAGTAGACAACCTCCCAAGTGAATTCCTACAAATTGCAGCTGACGCCCTAGCCTACCCAGTATCAATCTTGATTAACCGATCTCTGTCAGAATGCTACGTCCCTACACTATGGAAAATATCACACATTTCCCCTTCACAAAGGCGGCCCCTCCACAGCACTAACCATCTACCACCCCATAGCGATTCTATCTCCACTCTCCAAAATATTAGAGAGATGCATTCACTCTCAAATCTCAGACTACCTCCTTACTAACAACCTCCTTTCTAATATTCAACATGGTTTCTGACCAAACCATAGCACCACCTCTGCTTACTCTCTTTTACTAACACTATCCTTCATCATAAAAACAATGGCCATCTCTCCTCTGCTACTTTCCTAGACCTATCTAAAGCATTTGACATGGTTCCACACAAACAACTCCTTTCTGTACTCAATAACCTATTCTTCTCTCAATCAGTCACCAACTGGTTTCAGAGTTACCTGTCTGACCGCCAGCAGTCCGTTGTATGGCAAAATTACATATCTCCCCAACTACCTGTCTCTAGTGGTGTTCCCCAAGGAGCCATCCTTGGACCCCTACTCTTCTCTATTTTCACCAATAATCTAGCATTTGCCGCCAAACGTGGCACACTCATACAATATGCAGATGACTCAACCATCATCTGTTCAGCCCAGTCCCTACCCGAACTGCAAAAGGTCACACAGGATTCCTTTTCCTCTGTTGAAACTTGGCTATCCAATGCCCAGTTAATACTCAACCCAAACAAAACTAAACTCCTCATCTTCGAACCCACCAAACATACTCAAAACAACTCTCACTTTAACATCACAACAGAAGACAACACCACTATCCAGCCAACAGATCACACCAAATTGCTAGGAGTTGAAATAGACAACAATCACAAATTTGACATTCACATATCCATGACCATAAAAAGTCCACAAAAAACTAGGAGCCTTGTACAGAAATAAGCAACTCCTCACCAAAGCAGCTAGGATTTCAGTTGCAAATTCGCATCTTATCTCCACCCTACTTTATGCCTCTCCAATATATACCAACCTAAGGCAATGCGATCTAAATAAACTCGAGACCTGCTACAACAAAATCATCAAATTTGCCACCGGGGCATCCTACCGCAGTCACCACTCTCTCTCACTTACTGAACTAGGCTGGCTAGAACTCCCTCACCTCCTTCAATGGTATCAACTCGCACTCACCCACAAACTGGTAAACCATCTTCTAAAGGTCCCATCCCTCCAGTATCTACTCCAACCCTATCTCACCACCAGACCACTACGATCCAGCAACAAAAATCAATTACAGGTTACTAGAGCCAATAACACTGCTGGAGAAGCACTATTCTCCAGTGCTATAGCCAAATTATGGAACACCCTCCTCCTAACAATAACCTCTGTACCATCATGCACCCGCTTCAAAGCTTTACTTAAAGCGCACCTAAAAACATGTTGGTTATGCCCTTGTAACTCTCCCCTCTAACTTCTCCCACTCAGTCTACCCCTCTACCTCTCTTACACCTCACAAACTACCTTTGATTACAGCAAGCTATGATACTTCCATGCCTATCTACTTATTATATGGCAGTAACTTCTTATTGTGACAATTGTTAATATCTGCTATGACTTCGTGGATGGAACAGATGGTAGTTATCTACTGAATGTACTATGTTCTTCATCTGTAACTATGTTTGTAATATTTAATTGCTAGGATTCTTCATCTGTAACTATGTCTGTAATATTTTAATTTGTGGAGCTTTTCTCCCCGGGCCTCCGCTGAAAATGGACCTCCGTCCAGTCGGACATTCCTGGTCAACAAATGTAAATAAATAAAACAAACAAGGTTGGGGGCTATGACCCCCACACCCCCATTGTGGGGGGCTGTGCTCCCCACACCCCTTCCAACTATATATACTAATTCCAGGATCACACTACAGTGGGGAAAAGGGCATATACCTTTTACTTGCCTTACAGTACTCTACACAGTGCCATATATACTAACTGCAGTTCAGTGAAATGAGTTTTCAGTAATTTGTTTTCAGCGATGTGGTTGGGGTGAAATGAGATTCAGTGAAATAAAGTCGACCCACATATAGTTGCTGTACCCATGCCTGTCAGCATAAAAACATTTTTCTGGTCTGAAATACAGAAATCTGTTTTGTTAATTGTAATACCTGAAATAATTTTACTACAGAAAATCCATTCTGACACTTATCTTTTTTGATATTTCAATAAATACTCGACAGTTCCCCCTTGATTTATCCCTCATCAATGAATCATGCAAAATCTACTTAAAGTGGATATAAGAAGTGTGAGTGTAAGCTACATCAGATAACCATCTAAACATTTTATTATCAGATTTACACTGAGAATAACTCAGGATAAACATGAGGTGCAAGGACAGTGAATAAATGGTTAAACACATCTGCTGGCTGGAGAGCTTGAATTGAAGCGCTCGCTCTAAGCATTTATATGCATGCATGTTTTATTAGTAGCAGTAGTAATTCCTTAGCGCCTATTTTGTATTATTTCATTTGTATCCTACACATGAAGCATAACAAGATTTGAATCATGAACACTACAGCTAAGAATCTTTTAAAAAATCTCATTCCCCAACATGCAGAATAGATTGGTTTGTTATGTATGCCATAGTGAGCCATCAGCACCTTTGGCATATACAACATTTACAATTACTAAGGCATACCCAAATGATCTCTGAATCTCATTTCACTACCTCAAATGATTAAGTATTTTTATCTCACACGTTCTCCTCTTGCTCACTGAGAATAAGTGTCTGTTGATTTACCTGTGGTAACTCCAGAAATACCTATTTGACGTCATGTCACAAAGGTCAGGCCTTGACCTCCATGAACTCCTGTTGTATATGACAGCTATTTTACATTTTCACCTCATTTATTCACTTCCACAAGTCAATCTGCAAAGTATGATCTGATGTCAATTTTCATTCATTCCTCAACCAGTGGGTTCGGATCTGATACTCTGATCTGTCTTGGCCATTACTAAAGCTAGTGGCCACCAAAAACTCTCGAACTTCTCCCTTTCTCATAACGCACCAACCCTAACACTTCTCAGATCTTGTTTGCCACTTCAGCGTGAAGACATGGTCGCCTTTGGCCCTCGGGTTAAAATAGCACTTTTGAATTCAGATAAGAAAAATGTTCCTTCTATAACTCTTAGTATTATATCCTTTATTTTTTGTACCTCCCTTTCTACACTTTTGAGTGTTGACTGTTTTACCACTGCTGGTATTTCTATCCTTTACACCCTTTTTAGAATAATCTCTTTACCATTGTTACCATTGCTGGTAAAAAAAAAAAAAATACTTACTTTTCTCCTTTTATTACCATAGGAATAATGACTGAGAACACCCCTTTGGGTTTTAAAAAAATGTTTAGAATGTATTATGCTGTATTGTTTAGGCCCTCAGCACCTCAATGTTGAATGCAACATTTGTCAAGGATTTAATCTCAGAGCCTTGGCTGATTGGAATAATACATTTATTATTAAAAGGACTTCTTCCATCTTTTTCTGAAGTCTTATCTGGGGTTCAGCCTCCACTTAAACACAAGACAAAAGTCTTCCAAACCTTCTGGATCCTCTACACCATCCTTGGATCCCACCACTGAATCACAGAGGAAAAAGGCCAAAAAATCCAATCAGAAAGCGACTCCTGCATCGGTGTCTAACAGTAAGTCAGTTTCTTCAGATCCGACTTTCTCAGATCCAAAGCTGTCACCAAAGATAAACGTACCTTCCCTGGATCAGGTTACCATTATGTGTATCTTCTCCATTCCTAGATCTAAATCAATGCTCAAAATCCCCTTCACTGGTATCTTCTTGTTTTTCATGAGTGTCACCGAGGCAGATATGGACAGGATGATGAGGAAGTTCCTCTCTGCGCAAATACAAATGGGAGCTATTCCGACTCCTACCCCTATCGGGTCAGAAAGCCCTTATAAGCACTACACCACCCTTTTCAGCTACTTCACCAATCTGACCAGTCATTTTAGTGCCCTTTTATCCAAGTCTTCCGGGACTGTAAAGTTAGGATCTGAAGATGTTAGTCTCTTCGCCTCTGAGGCTTACATTGAGTGCTCTGGCTCCTTCTGTTTTGGATCTGGATGACTTTGGCATTGGATACCTTGGTTTTTAACTCTGCCTCGGATAGGTTGCCTTTGGGGCAGGGGGAGTCGAGGGTTCAGAAGCTTGGCTTTTTCGCTCCATCAGCTTCCTTCTCCCCAGAACAGTCTGCCTTTGAGGTAGTGGAGAGGGTGTGTTCTGCTCCTGCAGGATGGACGGTTCTTCCCCTTTTCAATCATCCATCGGGGTCCCACATGTCTCTCTACACCAAGCCTCATTATCCTGGTTTACAGAGACAGCCTACCCAAAGTCTCTGGATACCCATCTGGGTATTACCATTTCTTCCCGATACCTCTCTGGAACATCCCACAGAAGAGGTCCCTAGGAAAAGGAAGTGCAAGAGGAGGCACTTGTATTCCTGTCATAAATCTGTCACTGAAGACACTGATTTCGATGAAGGGGAAGGGTCCCCAAGATCACCACTTGAAGCCACCTCCTTTGGAGACTTCCTTGAAATCCTAAAGCAAAGAGTTGGTTGGTTAGCCCAAAACCCTTCCTCAGAGGAGTCAGTGTTCCTAGAGCGTTTTGGGTCTGGCCCCCGTCTACCTCCTGGGTGACTCTGCCCATCAATAAGCTCATTGGTTTGGTCTCTTGGTGGGCGTGGAAGGAACCAGACACAGTTAAGCCAATCCCCAAGAGAGTGGATCGGATTCCGGTACCACTGGTAGGCAAGGAATTTTTGAGCAAGGGAGTGCCTGTAGATGTTATGGTTGTGGCGTTGGCGACTAAAAAGGAACCCAAGCAACAGAGTTCCTGTTTCCATCCCCCCTAACAGGGAGTCTAGGGCAATGGACTGATTTTGGAAGCGTATGTGTGCTTCAGTGACATTTGGTCTCAGATTGCTGAACTACCTAGCCCATATCACAAGACTTCAAGGGGATTTGATAAAGGAACTATCAAATTCTCTTTCAGGAACCACAATTGCTGAGGCTCAGGCTTCAGTGGCATCACAGTTGGCTATCCTATTATTGATTCCTAACTCATACATGAGATTTATTTCACATGCAGCTGAAGGTACCTCAAGGGTGGTGGGTTCAGGCATATCCATAAGCAGTATGCCTGGATGCGCTTGTGTGATTTTGTGGAGCCCTTCAAGTCCTTGTTCGCCAATGCTCCTTTTGAAGGTAATTCTTTGTCTTGAAAGTGAATGACACACATTCCATGTGTGAGAAGGATGGAAAGACCCTCTCTGTAGTGGGCATATGCTTTGCAACTCCCCAAAGGACCTTCTGAAGGAATCAGCAAGGTGGTTGAAAGATATGGTTCAGGAAGTCCTGGGGTCCTTTCCATGGTCCATGTGGAGATAGTTCCCCAAGGGATAGAGGGTGGAACTCAAATGGAAGACGCCACCCTTGCAGCAGAGAAAGCCCACAGAACTAGGGGTCCAGAGATATTTTTCTGATAAACCCTGTCAGTGTCTTGAAAGGAGGCCCAATTGTCCCCCTCTGGAGGCAGTCAGCGGTCATTTATCTGTGCACTAGACAGCTTGGACAGAAATCCCAAAAAAGATACTTGGGTGCAGAGAATTATATCCAGAGGTTATAGAATTCCTTTTCCCCTTCCACCTCCGCCTCTGTACAACCTTCCCAATGTACCACCCAGTCAGAGGAAATTATCAGCAATAGAAATTCAAAAGCTGCTAGAAAGTGTCATCCAAGTAGAATCCGGAACTTAGTCAAGATTTTTTTTTAGTACCAAAGAAAACAGAGGACTTGCTCAAGTCAGTTCAACACACAGTTTCAGATGATCATGGTTCAGTCCATTCTGCCCTTTTTAAGCAAGGATGATTGGATGTGCTCAGTAGACATTCAGGATGCGTACTGTCATATAAAAATGAACAGACAATCCAAAAGGTATCTACGCTTCCGGCTGGGAGCCAGTCACCACCAGTACCAGGGCACTGTCCTTTGGCCTCACAACAGTCCCCAGGGTGTTCAAATGCATGGCAGTGGTAGCAGCTCACTTGAAACTGCAGGGATTCTGGGTGTTTCCGTGTTTAGATGACTGTCTCATTACTGCCCCAACCAGGCATCTTCTACTACAACCACAGGATGAAGTGCTCCAGACCTGCTCCTACTTGGGGAAGATAACCATAAACTACAACACGTCTCATTTGGAACCATGTCAGACTCCAGAGTTTACAGGAGCAGTGCTCAATACAGAATCGATGACAGCTTTCCTTCCACTCTCAAGAGTAGTAACTATCAGATTACACTTCAAATAATCATCAGTATCACAATTTCAGCTCAGTTGATTTCTACAAGGCCTAGGGTCAATATCAGCAGCCATAATTTTAGTTCTCCTTGCAAGATTTCATATTGTCAGCATAATGGTCAATTCTTTATCACCCCATTTCAGCACAGATAAATATAACCAGTGCATGCAAGAAATACCTTTGGTGGTGAATTCAGTCAGATCAACTTTTACAAGGTCACCCCTTCATTCTCCCTCAGCTCAAGGCTATAGTGACCATGGCTGCATCCCAGATTGGGGGAGGCACTTCCTAGGAAAACAGTCCAAGGCACTTGATCCCCCGAGGAGGCCAAAATGCATATCAATATTCTGGGAATGAGAGCAATGCTCTTAGTATTGCAGGCATTCCAAGACTCTACCTTTCAGGACAGTTGTTTTAGATGGACAACATGCCAGTAGTTTGGTACATCAACAAACAAGGGTGAGCCCTGTGTTACCCCTTGTGTCGAGAAGCCATCAGGGTCTAGTAATGGGCGATCTCATGCAGCTGCTTTCTAATAGTAACACACATTCCAGGGAAGTCCAGCATGATAGCAGATGAACTGAGCAGGTCAATTTTACTACCTCACAAGTGGTTTGTCAACATCAAAGTGACAGATATGATTTTCAGTCAGTGGGGCCAGCCTTGCTACGTACGATCTTTTTGCATCTCCCTTAAACAAGTGCAGTAGCTCTATCACCCTTATCCCCTCACTGGGGAATCCCCAAGAGATGCTTTTCTACATGATTGACCCACCGGCCTTCTCTATGCATGTCCATTGATTCCCCTAATCCCCAAATTTCTACAGAAAGCTGCCTGGTTGAAGAGCAAGGTTATCCTTATTGCACCATATTGGCCCAGACAGATTTTGTTCACCTTCCTTTGGCCTCACCTAATCTACCCAGCTTGGTTCTGAATCAATTTCCAGACATCCTTTCTCACCCAACAGGCATGACACATCGAATATTTCAAACCTCAAGCTAACAGCATGGTCTCTCCAATTCCCTTGATAGCCAGACAACTGATGCTCTCTTTCTCTGTTCACCACATACTTTTATCTTCACATAAGGCTTACACAAGAAAACTTTACAGAAGCAAATGGAAAAGATTTGTTTTTAGGCACAACAAAAACACATTGTACTGGAGCTGAAAAGGGGTCAAAGTGTCCTAGAATTTTTGGCACCAATTTTTAATGAGGGAGCTAGCTCCTCAACAGTCTAAGCCCAGTTAGCAGCAATTTCTAATTTCCATAGTGGACTTGACTGTTCTTCCTTAGCTTCATCTAAACTTTGTAAAGCCTTTTTAATGGGCATCTTCCTTCTCAGACCACCTTACAAAGACCCTACTCCACCATGGGATTTAAATTTGGTGCTACAAACCTTAATTCAATCCCTAATTGAACCAGCAGCAAAATGAGAACTCAAATTATTGACACTGAAAGCTATTTTTAGCGGCCATTACTTCTGCTAGAAGAATCTCCTAACTTTAAGCCTTATCTAAACTTCTTTACTTGATTATTAGGAAATAGTGACATTACTTACAAGTGCTTCTTTCCATCCTAAGGTGGTGTCAGAATCCAATATCAGTCAATTAATTTACCAGTTTTCTTTCCTAAATTCAAACAAAGGTGAATATATGGTATACTTGTTGGATGTTCACAGACAATTCCATTTTTATTTACAGAGAATAAAAGAGAACAGAAAAATAGAGCAATTATCTGTATCCATTGTAGATTCAAAATTAGGGAAACCAGTTGCAAAGGTCACTTTAACCAGACAGCTGATGGATTGTGTAATGTTTATTTACAACAAGCTGGGCATAACCTTACAAAAACATTCAACAAGATCTATGGCAACTTCCATGGTATTTCTTTCTAAAGCTTTCATGGATGATATGTGCACAGCTGCAACCTAGACAAATCCTCATACCTTTATCACTTATTACAAATTGGATCTCGCCTCTAGGGGAAGAGCAGCCTTTGGCTCAGCTGTGCTCAGGAACATCCTTGGAGCCCACTTAGGAAGTTAGGTAGCTGGGGACTCTCCCAGTGCCTGAGGAATTAATTAAAATTGACATCATCAGATAAAGAAGTTATGTACTCAGAATAATGTTCCTTCTCTGTTGTCCATTTTCATTCTTCCTCAGCTTCCTACCCACCAAACCCCATCCCCTTTCTTTTATTTCGCTTCCGGAAGAGCGAGAGGCTAAAAGGGCACTACTGTCCTTTAGACTGAGCTCCAGATAGGCTCTATATGCTTAAGTCTTTCCAAAAAAGTTTTATAACGTTTTATATCCATATACGTGTGTGTGTGTGTGTGTGTGTGTGTGTGTGTATGTATATATATATATATATATATATATATATATATATATATATATATATATATATATATATATATATATATATATATATATATATATATATAAATATATATAAAACAGCAAACAAGATTTGATTTCCTATTAATAAAATTATAACAAACTCTTGTTGTGCCTTTTAATAACACCCATATGTTGACCAGCTAGACCCACTGGAGAGACAGTTCTTTTCGAACATGATTTGAAGGCATTGCCTTGTTAAGTAACTTGCTCAAAGTCGCACAGTAGGCAAATGGGAACTAAGAAAATCAAATCCTGTGCTAGTAGACCCACTGTATTTTATAGCTTTAGCCCACTGTGCCAACTTCCAGACTTACTGCTGGTACTTTTTTCTTCAAGAAGAGCGCACTCAAATCTGTTTCAGTAAATGAATTATTCCCTTTATCAGTATTACTATAAAAGGAAACTACAACTACTAAGTGTCTTATACTTCCTAGGTAACTATTCCCCCTGATGCACAGACACACAGATGTCCTTAACTATGCACTAATCCTGCTACTTTTTGTTTTGGGATTTTCAGTGTATTTTCCTCTAATCTTTTGCAATTAAGCTACTCTTTCTCAATTATTTATTAGTTTGTCTTATTTTAATTATATCTTCCTCAAAAGAATCTGCATCCAGATCCATCCAAGCTGAGAATATTTTCTTGATTTACCACAATTGTACTTGCTTTATACAGTGATTACTTCTGTTTTTAAGTATTTCCAAAGCATTTATTAATTTTGTGGGAAAAGGTTATTTTTCTTTTTCTTGTCTTTTCTAATTCTGTGCTTTTACATTAAGAAATTCCAGGATCATCCATCTTGTGGCAGAAGGTTTTCTGAGTTGGGAAGCACTCCAGGGAGTTCAACATGTGGCTGTTTATTGGCTAGAGGGCATAGGAGTCAGTTTTCAAGCTTTTTTCTTTGCTATAAATCAGGCAAGTTTTTGTGAGGAGCTGCCCATAGAGCAGCACAGGTTAACAGTGCCCAGTATAGCAGCTAGCTCCTAGACAGTAAAATTGCCCTGTTAAGTTAGCATTAAATTTGAAACTTGTTAAATGGTGTGACATTGTGCGGAATTAAGCTTAGAGTAGCTAGCTTGCATATAGAATAATACTACCACAGAAATGTATAGCATCTTGACCTTATCCCCAGAAACTTGTTTGCATATCGAATAGCACTACTGTATCCTAGCACTGTAGCGGTTGGAGGTTGACATAATGGTTAAAGTGTTTACCTCACAGACAAGAGGCAGAGGGTTTAATTTTCACTAAGGGAAAGTGGCTAGGCTTAAAATGGTCCATAAGGGCAGCTAGCCTAGTACTTACCTATGAACTATATAACATCTTGCCCTTAACCCCAGAAACTAACCTAGGCGAGACCCCTGTTAAAACCCAATCTTTAATTCTAAACATCTCACCCTATTCCAGGAAAGGACAATACAGCTATGCATTTTCCAAATGTTTCTATGGCCAGCTCTGTAGATTTGGGCATCCTAAGACAATGTAGTATTGTCTCATGTTCTCAGACAGCCAGTTAATCATTAAAGAAAGTAACACTGTATGCGAGAGATGTAAATACACAATTTCCTTGGAGGCAAAAATCTTACAAACAAGCAAGGTTGTCAAAAATGCCCACACTGTATCTCCCCCCCCACACACACACACACACTGCTCAACATACACACAGACTGTCTTATGTTGAGGCACTTAAAAGAAATCTCCGACCTCCAAAGCCATCTAACAGGAATACTGCTCTTTAGCAGTCAACAAACACAGACCAAAAGCAACACCAAACATCTCGCATAGGCTTACACCCAATGGTCTGCTAAGAACAAAGCCCATAACGCAAGTGTATAATTAATAAAATCCACTTGAGTAAGGAAACACACAGATAGCAACCGCTTCCACAACTTTAAGCGATTTCATCAGCTGTTCGCCTCATGACCTCATCAGAATAACAACAAAAATGCAAAACACTCCATTAAATAATTAACGTACCCTATCACGTTACAAACTATAAAAATCATAGGCTAATGTACCTTTCTGTCATTTTCCTGACACAGAAATTAAAAGCCAAGAAAAAAATAAGGTAAGAAACACATATTTCTGAGGCAAGCAACAACTAACATAATACATAGAATTCCATATTTTTAAAACTTTTATAGAATTTCATGGAAGTGGTTGCTATCTGTGTGTTTCCTTGCTCAAGTGGATTTTATAAGTGTATAATTTACTTAATACTCTTGTCATTGGCGACTGTATTGTGCGACACAAAAATACCCCATTCACTAGGTTAGACAGTGAGGAGATAAGTTATTTGCCTGGAGCCAGGAGCATGGATGCACTTGTATCACTGCACCCCAGGTACCAGTATGATTCTATCATAGTCCATGTGGGTTTAAATGACCTGAGTTGTACCGCACTGGACTATATGAAAAGAAACGTAAAGGGTCTCTTCAAATATGTGTCACAGATAGGTGCAAGCCTTGCATTGAGCACATTCTACCTTCACCAATGATGATGCCACAATGTGAACATAAAATTGATTTTAATAATTGGCTTTGTTTCTGATGTCTTTCTAGGAGAATCCAGTATCTGTCAGCATGAGAGGACATGATCAACAGACCATATTGTACCAAAGATAGGTTGCACCTCTCCCCTGTATGCTTTTAGGTATTGGCTAAATCTTTATCCACCCCCTTGGAGCCTTTTTTAGGCAATTGCAAAAAGTCAAAACTACCAACATAGTGAAAAAAATCTCCAAACAACCAAGATGCCACTGCTTAGTGCTAGGAACCTAAGCAAAAAACTCCCCACCCTTCAAGCCTTCCTTACTCTGGGGAATGTAGACATCTGTGCCATGCCAGAGACTTGGTTTAAAGCCATAGAAAGTACTCTGTCACTGCAAGGCTGCATAACCTTCCACATATTTAGACTAACAGCAATGCAGACTGGAGGTAAAGTGGAGGTGTCTCCTACATTAGTAATAACTATACCTCCAAGTTGGTTAAACAGGATGATACCGTAGAGTTTATCCACATGCAAGTCAGCATATGTAGTCTATCACCATATCTTGGCCAGCATCTATACTTGTAGAATCTCACAACTCTTACATAAACCTACTGCAAGCACTTACCATCCAACTAAGCACCCTATTCAAGGGTGACTTTAACTACCTCGGTATAGACTGGAAACTTACACTGCCTCTGACTCTCAGGCAAAACACTTGGACTTTATTAACACAAACTCCCTGGAACTGACAGTGCATGCCCCAACCAAAGGATCAAACATACTGGATCTGCTACTCACCAATATGGGACAGCATTGACCCCAAGAGACTGGTCACCAGCGGAGTACCCCAGGGCTCCATGCTGTACCCTTTCCTGTTTTGCATCTACTTTTCAGCAGACAAGGCTAACATTCATGGACTCTGGCTCATCAAGTTTGCAGATGACTGTAAAATAGGAGCTGTTATAAATTCCCCCAAGACACAAACATCTTGCAAGATGGTTCATCACAAACGACTAGTGCCAAAGACATGGCCTAAAACTCAGTGCAGAAAAAGTATTATGTCCTTCGGGAAACTGTCAACCCTAGCTGATTATTCAATTGATAAAACACTCATAAGAATTGACCCAGTAGTAAAAGATCTGGGAGCATATGCAAACAGCAATATGGCCTTTGACCAACACGTAGCCAAGATACTAGGAAAATCATTGTGTCACCCACTTATAGGTAAGGGTATGGCATCCATGTCCAAAGAAGTTACCACTCTACTCTGCCCTTATCAAGCTTGTCATTGAATATAATGGGATCTACTTTAGAACAGTGAAATTTTACTTACCCAAACCAATATAACGGAGATGAAAGACTGACACCACCAACACACTGAAGTCCCAGAACACCAGCTTTTCACTCCAAGTAAGTAACCGTTTGGCCATTGGCCTATTGAACTTTGATCCTTACCCCCCATGGTAGTGTGATCTCAGAGTTGGTATATTTAGTTGGAGTGGGGGCACAGCCCCCCCACATGGGTGGGTTTGTTTTTCTTCGGTTTACACGTTTGTTTCGGATGGCTGAGCGGTTACTTATCTGGATTGCAAAGTTGGTGTTCCAGGACATTGGTGTGCTGGTGTTTTCGGTCTTTTCGTCTTTGTGATATGGGTTTCGGGTAAGTGAAATTTCATTGTTCTAAAGTAGCCCCATATAATGCCCCTGTTAGCATGTATCTAACCCAACACTTGCAACACTCAAAGACTTTTCAGTAGGAGAGTTCAGGGCATGAATACTGTGTCCTACACTGATCACTTACAGGCTCTGTCTCTGTGTTTGGTCTCCTGCATGCTGCTGATATGGGATATTTGCATCTCTTACAGAACTTCCACAGACCCAGCTCTGATGGCTTTTTTTCACACGTGCAAAACAAGTAGCACCAGAAACTAGATCCAGGGATCTCAACTTTGCTTGTGACATAAACAGAATGTGCTGAAGAGACAGATGTGTCCCAAATGATCCCTGCACTATGTAATAGGCTCCCCATCCATGTAAAACAGAGTTCAACCCTGACCTTATTCAAACAAAATCTTGAGAATTGGATGCCCCACATGTCCCTAATGGACAGAGGCCTTCAGTAAGAAAAGTATTATCCTAACACCTTCCCCCCCTTACAAACCCTCTCTGTACTAACATAGGTTCATAGGTGCCCTGGAGCCTTTACAAGCCTAGCCCCCAAAACATTGCCCAGGCATCATGTCACCTGATGTTAGTTCACAGTGCCCCTATCCAGTAGGGCAACTGGAGTGATCCCTGGGGTGGATTTTTTGTTACCCATCCACTCATCAAGATTTCTCTTGAAGATGGCCAGCAAGGTGCTGTGCTTGACATGAATGGGAAACCTATTCCAGAGTATGGGCAGTCTTTGGGAGATGAACCTGCCCCTCCAACATGTGGTAATCTGGTTGTGATCTCTGGAGCATGTGGTGCAGGGAGATTGGTATTTCTTTAGGTGTAGCATTTCAAGTAGGGCTGGGTTGGACATGACTTTGTAAGTCAAGCAGAGATCATCTCTAAGTAGATAAGAGACTGAGAACAGCTGAAGTTTATTGAGTCTGTCCATGTAAGACATGTGTTTTAGACCCAAGATCCTTTTTGTGAGGTACTTTGGTGGCCTCTCCAGCTGTTGTAGGTGTCTTGTTAGGTACATGCCAAACTGGGTGTTATATTTGATGATTGGTCTAGTGAGGGATGAGTAAAGAGGGATGATGACCTCTTTCTTCCTGGATGCGAAACTTTGGTTATAAGATGTTCATAGGTAGGTACTAGGCTATCAGCCCTGGGGCCTATATAAGCCCAGCCAAAAAGGTACACTGGCTTTTTCCACCCAAGAAAATTATTTTCCTGTGCCACTGTCGAGCAGAGCCACAGAGGTGATCCCCGGGGTGAATTTCCTATTTCCCATCCAATCATCAAGATTTTTCTTGAAGAGTGCTAATGAGGAGCTTTGTTTGATATAGATAGGTAGTTTATTCCAGAGTATGGGAAGTCTCTGGGACAGGAATCTATCCCTCCAGCATGTTCTGTTTATTGTAGGGACATGGTTTAGGTCCCTAGAAGCGTGTAGCTCAGAGAGATTGTCTTCCTTTTTTGGAGGCTAGCGTCTTGGTTCTGTTTGGGATATCACGATCCATGCGCTCATGTAAGTGCTTATAAAGTGCAATTGTGTAGGATTCAGTATTCGTAACTGTATGTGCCATGTAGAAGGATTTTCTGACCACAGTGGTAATGTGGTGGTCGATGGTGAGGTGGCTGTCGACCTGGGTGTCCAGATTTCTTATGGCCCCTTCAGTGTTCAGTGGGCTCCCATCAAAGTGGTAATTCGTGAGAACTGATTTTTTTTCCAAAGGGATGATCACACATTTTTTTAGCATTAATCTTAAGACCATGGTTCTGACAGCAGTCATTGGTCTCTGAGAGGCCCTTTTGTAGGATGTCTGCATCACTTGGGGAATTGATAATGACTCCTAACTTGCAGTCATCTGCAAACTTTGTCAGCCAGAGTCCTTCTGTGTTGGCCTGGACTTCTGAGAAATAGATGCCAAACAGGAGAGGGGTCAGGACTGAGCTCTGTGGGACTCAAACTCATGGCTGGTCGACATTCTGACTTGGAATCCGCAACTTTCACTCTGTGGGTCCTATTTTTGAGCTAATTTGTACCCTACCAAGTGATGTAAGGATTGCTGCCTAGTTTGGTGAGTTTATCAATGATACTTGAGTGGAGAATGGTTTCAAAGGCCTTGGCCAGGTCGAGGTAGGCTATATGTACTGTCTTACCTTCATCCACAGCCTTGATGACTGCCTGGAAGAAGTCATCCAGGTTCAGCAGTCCGGATCTCCCCTTGACAAAGCCAAACTGTGTGGGGTCAAGAGTTTGGAGATTGCCTATATCTTTGTTAAGCACATCCATGATATTGCACTCCATAGCTTTCCATACCAGACTCATCAGGCTAATGGGGCAATAGTTCCCAGGGTCTGTAGTTGCTCCCCCTTTATGGAGCAGGATGACTGTAACAGTGCGCTACTCGTTAAGGACATAGTCTGCACCGTGTTAATACATGGTTGTTTCTCACTCCATCCAGAGGCAGTGAAGCATCTCCTATGATTAGTATGAAATTACCCCTTATGTGTCTCAATCTTATCTGCAGCCTGTAACATGTGTATGAACAAACTTGTCCCTTCTGCAGTACTGATTCATTAAGTCTACTTATAAGTTTAGTTTACATAGATTGTTTACCTTGTGATAATAACAAAAATGTAAACTCCCTCAAAACAACTTTTGTCTAAGAATACTTCATGCACTTGAGAATTTACACCTACATTTTCCTCCTTGGCAATAATGTTATTTTGAACATCTGGTTTGTTGACCATACTTAAAGGTGTCATTTAATATTCTGGTGTTTTAAGGCTCACAAATCACCCTGTGTGACTAGAGTGTTTTACTGGATTGTCAGTGTAAATATGTAACCCACTTGTTGATCCTGTCAACAAATGTAGTCTGTAAAAATCGTATTTTGCCAATAAATCTGAATGCACTCAGTTTTTTCCTTGTTGGAGATGCAACAAATCAAAATCAGGTGAGTAAACTCCTGAGAGGCTGAATAAACGACACTAGCACTTATTCAAAATGTAGTTTAACCAAAAGTTGAGCGGTTTTGTTCCAGCACATTACAAGGAACTTCCATCAGAACTAATTTCATTACAAACACTTTGTCAATAAATACTTCTTTGTAAAATCACAACTAAAACCTATTCCCTGTAATCAATTCATTAACCATTTAAAAAAAAATTAAACATTGAATATATCTAGCATTATAAAGTTTTAAAACTGGGTGTATAGAAACAGTAATTTAATCCTGGGTGATTCGTAGCATTTAGGTATAGCTACCATTTTAATTCACATTTATTGAGATGCTCGTCTATAACAAAATCTCTAGCATCTCTTATGATCTGTTCCAACATATACAGAAAGAGTACTTTTTCTAATAACTATCTCCATTTTCATAGTTGGCACCCCACATTTTAAAAGAAAGTTGTAGTTAAGGGCCAGCTGGTCCGACTAACATGAATGGTGTCTGAAGATTTTTTAAATGAGTGCAATATTTTGTTGGAAATGTCTTTAAAAATGGGGTTATCCACAAGGGTTTCTTATGGAAATAAAAAACAAGGTGTTGCTTAAGAGGCAAAATGAAATTTATCTCCCCATTTTGAATGAGTGATAGGAGTAATGCAGTTACTAATAATAGATTAGAGTAGAAGGCAATCGAAGTATAGCTTTCATTTCAACATTAACAGTGGATAGTAATGCTATACGAGATTGTTTAGTTAAACATTTAAATAATTTCAATTTTGATGGAGCACTTTATAAAAAAATGTGGTGAAAAACTACATATTTTACAGGAGAAGTAGGTCATTTAAGGAAATAATTGAAAAGAATAATGGGTTTGAAATGTGTCATCAAAGAAAAAGTCCTGGTATGTTTAAATGTGGGCATTGTGCTCTATACCATTATGTAATGACATCACATTATTTTGAAATGAAAGGCACAAGGTTTGCAGTAAATGGACGATGTAAAATTGTTCTTACACACGGGTTCGGAGCCGATCATCGGCTCCGAGTCGGCCGCATCACTAGCTCGCATCTTCGAGAAAGCTCGAGGCACAGTAATATCCCATGATCCTCCGGTGCTAACCCTCAGATCTAGTTTGCCGCTAGCAGCAGATCACATCGAGAGGCTCGGGCCAGTACAATTTTTACTGTTTTTTTCTTGTCAAATATAGATATTTTTTTATATTCTTATAATCTTTAGCTTAATAATTGATAGCTTCATATATGTAGTAGTTGTGTGAACTAGTTAGGTAGTTGTTACCTTTAAAATTATTAGTAAGGCCTTTAGGCCGTTTTTTGTCTGTAAGAACTTACAGTATTTAAATAGAAAGTTAACTTTTTCTATTTTATTTTTTTTTTTTAAATATATATACATATATCTCAGTGTGCTGTGGTGTGTTTTTTTGTACATTTATATATATACTTATATCTTTGATATTGTAGTTAAAATTTTTTTTCTATATAGTGCTGTCTTTTTTTTTCTAGTACAATGTCAGAAAAGACTAAGAGTGGATTTAAAAGGTGTCCGTGTGGACAGAAGATGTCCATTACTGACAACCATTCATCCTGCGTCTACTGTCTTGGCCCTCTCCACTTGCAGGAAGACTGTTCCATCTGTCATTCCTTCAGTGGGAGGGTCATGCTGGAAAGACGCAGGAAGTTGGTGGGCAGAGGTTTAATCAAACCTGAGTTTCAAGAGGCCCTGGACAAGGCTGAACAGGTTTCGAAGTCTTCAAAGGGGTCGAAGTCTTCAAGAGTGTCGGAGCCCAAGTCATCGGCTCCGAGCACCTCTTTTCAAATTCGGACACCGGCTCCTATGACTTTGGTGCCAGGTGTCGAGACCTTATCTCTGCATGAGGCTCAGGTCTTGGAGCCGGTATCAGAGGTACCACCGTCTACTATCCCTCGCTCGGTGATGGCTTCGATCCATTTGACCCGTTCTTCGAGGCCACTTTCCGACTCCGATGTGGACCGAGTGGTACAGGAGCTTATGGAGAACTCGGCTTTGTCAAAATTACTCGAGGTTTCGTCCCAGTTGGTTTCGAAACTCGAAGCTATTCCAGTTCCCTCGACACTTCCTCCTCCGAGACCCATCAAGTCATCGGTGTTAGGAGTCGAAGAACCGATGATTGTAGAGCCCTCGGTGCCGAAGCCTCCAGTAGTGCTATCGGCTCCGTTGACCTCGATTCCTTCGGAACCAGCCGGAGAGTCTCGGAGCCGAACATCTTTCCTGGGTTCCGGGGGGATAGTCGAACCGAGATTTCGGTTCCGACTCTTCCTCTCGGTGCCTCGGCTCAGATCAGATCGGATCCGTCCTCGGTGTCGGAGCCCGTGGTTCCGATTCCAGAGAAACAACCTCCTTCTTCGGATCGGGTCGGATCTTCGGATCGGGGCACCGGTGCCTTTGACATCATGAGGAAGGTCTTGTCGGATCAGACACTTACTTCATCGGCTTCTTTATCTCCTTCCCCAAAAGGTCCGCGTTCTGCTTCTGTGCCTTCGGTACCTACCAAGTGTCGAGACCCAATGCCTCAGAAGTCCCCACAGGGAGACTCTGGTTCCTCGGATGCATCCCCAGAAGCTCCCACTGAGGATGTTCCGAGGAAACGACTGTGCAAGAGGAGGCACATAGATTCCCCACAGGAATCTCTTACATCTGATACTGATTTAGATGAAACAGAAGGGTCCCCACGGTCCACCTCTGAGGATGTCTCTTTTGCAGACATTTTAGAAATCCTGAAGCAAAGAGGTGACTGGCAAACCCTTAGCCCTTCTGCAGATGAATCGGTTTTACTGAAGGCCTTTGGGACTCAACCTTCTACCTCCTGGGTGACTCCTCCCTTTGACGATCTCATGGATCTAGTAGCTCGGAGGGCTTGGGAAACACCTGATACAGTGGAACCAGTCCCGCATAAACCCAACAAATACATGACAGCTCCCCAAGGTAAAGCCCATCTTACAAAAAGAGTTCCCGTAGACACTATGGTGGTGGCGGCGGCCACTAAGAAAGAGATGCCTGAATCATCTTCCTCTGTCCATCCTCCTAATAAGGATTCTAGGACAATGGACAGATATGGCAAGCGCATATTTAGTTCGGCGACTTTTTCCATCCGATCGCTCAACTACCTTACGCATTTTACGCGTTTACAAAGAGATCTCATTAAGGAATTAGGAGATAATCTTCAGGGACACACAGATACTGCTGTCGCCGAGAAAGTGACAGCACAACTAAACACCCTAAATTCCATAGTCAACTCGTCCATGAGGCTGATTTCATACGCAGCCGAAGGATCGAGTAGAGCGGCAGCTTCAGCGATTGCACTGAGAAGACAATCCTGGTTGCGCTTATGCTCCTTTGCGGAAGCCTTCAAGTCTTCCTTTGCCAATGCCCTCTTTGATGGTGCCTCCCTGTTTGGGCCCAAAGTAAAGGAGACTCTCACGAGGTGTGAACAAGAAGGGAAGACGCTGTCTGCCGTAGGGGTCCGTTTTTCCGTTCCATCTAGACCCGACCCTAAAGGGCAACAAGGAGGAAAGATGTGGTTCCGAAAGACTCGGGGATCTTTTCAACACACCCAAAGTGACGCCCCCTCCAGAGGCAGAGGAGGGGGAAGAATGGAAGACGCCGCCCAGCCGGCAGAGGGGGTCCGCAAAATCAGGGTGACAGAGAGACCTTCTCTGGAAAACCCTTCCAGCACTCCTGAGTGCAGGCCCGGCTGTCCTACTCTGGAGGCAGTCAGGGGTCGCTTGGCTTTATACCCAGAGGCCTGGCTAAATCTTACATCAGATTACTCGGTAAAAAGCATAGTTACCAGAGGCTACAACATTCCCTTCATAAAATTACTACCAAACTCCAAAAAACTCCCAGATGTTCCACCCAGTCTGCGAGACCAAGCAACCATAGAGATAAGAAGGTTGCTCGAAAACAGTCATCCAACCAGTCCCAGCGGACCAAATAGGATCCGGAACTTACTCAAGGTTCTTTTTAGTTCCAAAGAAAACAGGGGACTGGAGGCCAATATTAGACCTCAGCAAGTTAAATACTTTTGTAAAAAAGGAAAAGTTCTGGATGGTCACGCTTCAGTCAATCCTCCCTTTTCTGCAAAAGGACGACTGGATGTGCTCTATAGATCTCAGACGCATACTACCATATCAAAATGGCCAGGGCGTCCAGAGATCATTTGCGCTTCCGGCTGGGAGCCAGTCATTTCCAGTTTCGCCCTCTGCCCTTTGGTCTCACCTCAGCCCCCAGGGTGTTCACCAAATGCATGGCAGTAGTAGCGTCTCACTTGAGACGAAAGGGAATTCCGGGTGTTTCCTTATCTAGACGACTGGCTCCTTTCCGCCACCATCAAGTGTCATCTTCTACAAGCCAGGGACTACGCCATTGATCTTTGCTCTTCACTAGGCATAACGGTGAATTTTGGAAAATCTGTCTTATCGCCGTCACAGAGTATCTTATTTATAGGAGCACAGCTAGACACTTCCCTGGCTCAAGTTACTCTCCCCCCATCAAGAGTGTCAGACCTCAGGCACCAAATTTCGCTCCTTCTTCACAACAACAGAGTCTCTGCACGACAAGTATTAAGAGTGCTAGGCTTGATGGCAGCATCCCTTCTTGTAGTTCCTTTAGGCAGAATGCACATGAGGATCCTTCAATGGATGCTATTCGCCCAATGGTCGTATCTACAACTTCCACCGTCCCACAAGATCTTGATCACGAATTATTGCAAGAAGGATCTCTTGTGGTGGATACACAGTCAAGAGCTAACACTAGGACGACCCTTTGTATTACCCAGTCCGGTAGCAACTCTAACCACGGACGCTTCCCTGATAGGGTGGGGGGGATTCTTTCAGGGACAAACAGTCCAAGGTCAATGGTCCAACATGGAGTACAATCTGCACATCAATGTTCTAGAGATGAGGGCAGTGTTTCTAGCGTTGCAACACTTTCACAAGTCCTTACCTCGGGGAACAGTGACAGTTCAGACAGACATGTCAGTGGTCTGGTACATAAACAAGCAAGGGGGAACCAGATCTTACCCGTTATGCAGAGAGGCCCTCAGAATTTGGCAATGGGCAAAGTCCACTGGATGCTTTCTGATAGCAACGCACATCCCGGGGATTTCCAACGTAATCGCGGACAGGTTGAGCAGAGCCATCCTGTTCCCTCACGAGTGGTCCCTCAAACGTCGAGTGGTGGAAGAGATCTTCCGCAGATGGGGCCAGCCTTGCTGCGACCTGTTTGCATCCCCTTTGAATGCCCAATGCAGAAGCTATTTTGCCCTGTTACCCCCCCCCCAGGGGGTGTCCCCAGGGACGCACTGGTATACGATTGGCCCCCGGGTCTCCTTTATGCTTTTCCTCCTGTTCCATTAATTCCCAGGTTTTTGCAGAAAGCCAAACGTCTGGACAGGACCATAATACTGATGGCCCCATTCTGGCCTCGACAAATCTGGTTTCCCTTCCTTCAATCCCATCAAGTGGAGGAACCATGGATTCTGGACCCGGAGCCAGCTCTGTTGACACACTCGTCGGGAGTTCCTCACACCTTCCTCAAGTCCTTCAAACTGACAGCTTGGCTGCTCCACTTCCCATCTTAGCCAGGTCGAAGTTACTATCTCCTGCAGTACAACAAATTATTGTATCTTCTCACAAACCATCTACAAGAAAATTGTACATCAGCAAATGGAACTGTTTTGTGCACTGGGCCTCCAAACAAGGTATAAATCCATTTGGGGCCCCAGTACACAAGATACTAGATTTCCTTTCCTCACTTTTTCAAGAAGGAGCATCAACATCCACTATAAGGGTTCAACTGGCTGCTATATCCAATTTTCATACTGGCAGTAAGGATGGTTCTCTTATGTCTCACAGGCTTTGCAAAGCCTTCATGAAAGGTACTTTTCATCTCCGTCCCCCTTTTCGTAATCCAATAGCACCTTGGAATCTTAATCTCATGCTGTCACAACTCATGTTGCCCCCCATTGTTTTCGTGGAAAACACTTTTTCTGGTTGCCATCACTTCAGCCAGAAGAGTTTCAGAGTTACAGGCTCTATCTATCCGACCACCGTACATGAGTTTTCATCCGGATAGAGTAACCTTGCGCACCAATCCATCCTTTCTTCCGAAGGTTTGTTCGATTCAGAACATCAATCAATCTATTGAACTGCCTACCTTCTTTAAAAATCATTCCAATAAGCTGGAATACACATTGCACAAGTTGGACGTTCACAGACAACTAAGATTTTACTTGCATAGGACAAAAGAGTACAGAAAGTCGGATCAACTATTTGTCTCGTATGCTGACCAAAGAAAAGGACAGGCAGTAACGAAGGTTACCTTATCCAAATGGCTCTCAGATTGCATAAATTTCGTATATGCTGAATCCAAACAACAACTTCCTTTCAAACCCAGAGCTCATTCTACAAGGGCGATTGCTACCTCTTCAGCCCATACTGCTCGTTTGCCTTTAGATACCATTTGTGCAGCGGCAACTTGGGCAAAACCACATACCATTATCGCCCACTGCAAGCTAGACAAGAGCTCCAGGGACATGGCGACGTTTGGTTCCACTGTACTCAGGAATGTTCTCCCTTGAGCCACCCGGGAAAAAGGAGCTAGGAACGCTACCCGTGTGTAAGAACAAACGGCGAGATTGAACAATTTCACATTAAGAAGTTATGTTCTTACCATAACGTTCCATGTGAATTGTTCATCTCGCCTTTGTTCTTACATTCCCCCCTTCATCCCCCGTCCTACGGTCTGGGAGAACGGTTTTCGATTAGATTCCTTTTCAGCCTTTTCTAGGTATGCTTGACATGTTATTAACATCAGTAATGGCATCTTTTATCCTCTACCTGGCAGTAGGGTTTCAGACAATTTGTAGTATTTGTTCATAAGTGTTTTAAACACATTTCTAAGAGAGTTTCTTCTGGTATAGCAAACTAGATCTGATGGTTAGCACCGGAGGATCATGGGATATTACTGTGCCTCGAGCTTTCTCGAAGATGCGAGCTAGTGATGCGGCCGACTCGGAGACGAGGATCGGCTCCGAACCCGTGTGTAAGAACAAAGGCGAGATGAACAATTCACATGGATCGTTATGGTAAGACATAACTTCTTATTATACATGCAAGTCTAAAGGGGTGGTGTACGCAGTGATCTGTTGCTGATGTCCCGCTTTTTATGTGGGAAAAACCTCCAGAAAGTTAAAAAAAAAATACAATATATGAATATATTCTGAGTATTCAGAAAAAACACTAGTGCTTTATATAGGCATGTAGAAGAGGAAGAAAGCCACAAATTTTCTTTTGTGGTTTTGGAACAGATTGTAAGACATTAAACTACATTTTGGATAAGTGGCAGTGTCATTTATTCAGCATCAGAGTTGTTTTTTTTTCATTTTGTGGTCTGTGTTTTTCCTGTGAGATTATTAGTTTGTAAAATCAAGTGAGTATTACAATATCAAAGGGCCCATTTAGATGCAAAAATACATGTTTTCCTTATTGCATCTTCCAGAATAGACCAAACATTTTGAATTACTGTTTAATAATTATCAACTCTACATTTTCATGTACTTCGGAGTCAGTTGGAAAGACACTTTTGATTATTAATTTATTTTTCTGTTCCATTAGGGAAAGCGGTCCAAAGGATTTACAAATCACTCAGGGAGATTCTAAGTGTTCCAGGACCTGGAATACAGTGGATAAGTGTCTCCTGGGGCAGAATTCTGTATTCACGTTTAAATCACTTGTATTATGCAGAAAACATAAAAACTCAACATTTTATGCATAATCAGTTTAAATAAAAGAACTAAATGCAACTGTCCAGAAGGGAAATGTAATGTTTAATTAGAAGGGCAATGGTAACAATAGCTACAACCTTGTAAACCAGACTGGTAAAGTTTCATCAATGACAGAAGCGGTTAACTTATTAAATATATGACCGAAAATAGTCCACAACCTAATAAGGAGAAAAGAAATGCAGGATGCTGAGAGAAAAGAAACTGTTAAATTGCATATATGATGAGAAGTTGAAGAAAATGCAATTATCTGACTAAAATGTAAGACAAAAGTGAAAAACTAAGCACTTGCCTTCCAATAAATGCAGATGTCTGGGGGATAGAATCTCATGCAGGTGGTAGTAAATGAGATCTGAGGAACAGCAGGGATGTAGTGCTTTATGGGAGAGGAACACTAGAGATAAAGTGCTTTATGGGAGAGGGGAAGTGCTTGGGCACTGGAGAAGCTCTGAAGTAAAGAAGTTACTAGCCCAGACCACTGCCAAGATCTGTAACCCAACAGTTGAGACGGATAAAGGGGACAATATAGGATCATAGGTTCATACTAGGCTATCTGCCCTAGGGCATTTATAAGCCTAGCCAGAGTGTGTTTGGCTTTCGCCACCCATTTTAAATGAATTTTGCTATGCCCTTTTTCGAGGTTAGTATACTGTGCCTCTGTCTAACAGTGACACAGAAGTGATAACTGGGGTAAACCTACTATCTCCCATCCACTCATCAAGATTCCTCTCGAAGAGAGTCAATGAGGGACTCTGCCTAACCTGGACTGGGATTTTATTCCAGAGTGAAGGGAGCCTCTGGGTTATGAATCTGTCCCTCCAGCATGTCCTATTTATTTCAGTGCTGAGGTTCAAGTCTCTCGAGCGCATAGCTTGATGGGATTTGGATTTTCTGAGGTGCAGCATGTCCATTAATTCCGGGTTGGACATGGCTTTATACGTCAGGCACAGATCGCCTCTGAGCAGGCGGTATGCCACTGAGTAGAGCTGGAGTTTCTTTAACCGGGCAGCGTATGGCATCTGTTTGAGCCCTTTGGTCCTCTTGGTGAGGTACTTTTGGGGTCTTTCCAGTTGCTGCAGGTGTCTGGTAAGGTACATCCCAAAAGGGGCATTGTACTCAATTATGGGCCTGATGAGGGATGAGTAAAGAGGCACGATGACCTCCCCTGATCTAGATGTGAATCCCTTCATGATTAGGTGGGCTATATAAAATGTTTTTCTAACCACTTTGGCCACGTGGTTTTCAAATGAGAGATTGCTATCAACTTCGGTCCCCAGGTCCCTAATTACTTCTTCCGTACTTGGATTACCACCTATGTGGTAATTTGTGGGCACTTTGTTTTTACCAAAGGGGATGACTATACACTTTTTGGCGTTTAGCTTGAGGCCATGGCTCTGGCACCAGTTGTCTGTTTCTATGAGGCCCTTGTGTAGGATGCTTGTGTTGGCTGGAGAGTCTGTTATGGCGCCCAGTTTGCAGTCATCTGCGAACTTGGTCAGCCACAGTCCTTCCGTGTTAGCCTGTACCTCCGAGAAATATATACCGAACAAGAGAGGTCCCAGGAACTGAGCCTTGTGGGACGCCACTTGTAACTGGTTTGGAGTCTGACATGGCTCCAGCAATTCTAACCATGTGGGTTCTGTCCTTGAGCCAGTTTGCAACACATCTAGTGACATAGGGGTTTATATTTAAGCTGGTGAGCTTATCTATAATGCCTGAGTGGGGTATTGTATCGAAGGCTTTTGCAAGGTCCAGGTAGGCTGTGTGGACCACATTCCCCTCGTCAATGGCCTTGGTGACTGTTTCAAAGAAATCGACCAGATTTAAGAGGCAGGATCTGCCCTTAACAAAGCCGAACTGGGTAGGATCCAATGTCTGTAGGTCCCCAATATCTTTATTTATGAGGTCCATGATGGTCCTTTCCATAGCTTTGCAGACCAAGCTAGTCAAGCTTATGGGGCGATAGTTTCCAGGATCTGTTTAGGCACCACCTTTGTGGAGAGGGACCACTGTTGCTGTATGCCACTCTTTGGGTATATATCCTGTAGTAAGGCTGAGATTGAACAGTAGTTTTATGTTTGGGTTTAGTTCTTCTTGGAGTTCATGTAGGACGCAGCCCGGGACACCGTCTGGTCCCATTGATGCTGTGTTTTTTGCTTTGGAGAGGGTGGCTCTTACCTGAGCATCTGAGATGTCAGGGGGGCTGCACTCTGCTGGGATAGATATTTGCCCTTTTGGTGGGGAGGGGGGGAGACGTTTGCGCTGAACCTGTCAGCTAGGATGTTGGCAATGTTCTGTGGGTTCGGTGTATTTTTTGTCATTTTGGACTAATTCTGAGCATATCTGGGAATTCCCACCCAGGTTCCTAACATAACTAAAGAAGGCCTTGTGATTATCCTTAGTGTCCTGTGCAATTTTTCTCTCAAAGCTGGCCTTAGACGATTTTATGAGTACCCGTAGTTTTTTGCTAATACTGATCAGAGATGCCTTCCCTTTTTGTGATTTTGCTCTATCATGTAGTAGCTTCCTCCTTCTATTGTATAGTTTGTTTATGGTTGGGGTCCACCAGACAGGACACCTAACTTTGGAGGATTGGGTCTTGGTTTTATTTGGGATTGCATGATCCATGCATTCCTGAAGGTGTTCATAGAATGCATTTATAAAGGATTCTGCGGTCTGGGCCGTATTTTCCACAGGCCCGGGGGCTTTGAAGGATTCCACCTCGGTTTTGAGGAGTGTGAAATTTACTTTAGAGAAGTTTTTCATTGTGGTTTTCTGGGCAGGGGCTGGGGTCGGGATGTGAATATCTGGTGAGATTAGTTTATGGTCTGATCTTACCAGTGAGGGATACACTTCTGTTCTGGAGCATAGAGTCCCCATGTTGGTAATCAGGTCCAGTATGTTTTCCCCTCTTGTGGATGTGGCAACAAGTTGTTCCATAGCATTTGAGTTTATAAATTCTAGGAACCTTTGGGCTAGGGTGTTGGAGCTACAGTAATGCTCCCAGTCTATGTTAGGGTAGTTGAAGTCGCCCAATATAATGGTGTTTGGAGAGACCTTCATATTTTACAGTGTTCTCAGGAAGGCCGAGTGGGGTTCCTGGGTTTAGGAGGGTGGTCTGTAGCAGGCTATAAACTGGAAGGCAGTTTTACCCACTGTTAGTTGCACATGGATAGTCTCTGATACTTCGTGCTGTGCCACCAACCTGGAGGTGTGGGTATCTTTGACGAATATTGATACTCCCCCTCCTTTTGTGGTTCAGTCCAAGTTTTGGGGCTGAAAAACATGGTATGAGGTATAACCTGGTAGTGCTGGGGTGCTCTCGGGAGCCTTGAACCAGGTTTCTGTTACTGCACAGATATCGATGTTCTCCATGCTAAGGAGAGTTTCGAGTGCGTGCATCTTGAGGTTTAGACTTCTGGCGTTGAGTAGCATTACTCTTAGTTTCTTATCCCTTGTGATACCTATGGAGGTGAGTTTGTCTTTTGAGCCTTGCCTAAAAAAGGCACTATGGGGGTGGCAAGAGCCTTTGCCAATATGCGAAAGCCCAGGGGTGACAGGTGCAAGCCGTCCCTAGTGAAGCATCGTGGCTTGTCGAGCATGTCATCCCAGGCAGAGACAGGCATTGGATCCCCTTTGAATGACACCAATACTTAAGCCAGTTGTTGAAATTGATCATCTTGTCTTCATATTGTGGCATCATTCTTGGTGAGGGTAAGATGCTACTCAAGGTCAGGGTCATACCGACCTGGGCTACATGCTCAGAGAGCTCCTCTATGTCTCTTTTCATGTAGTCCAGGGAGGTACGTCTCAGGTCATTCACACTAGCATGGACAATGACTGAGTCATATTTGTACTTGCCTTGGAGTGACCTAAGTGCTTGTGTTATGTGGCGGATCCTAGCGCCCGACAGGCAGCTCACCGTGACCTTCTCCTTGTTCATCCTGGTGAGCGGGACGTCAGTGTGCCTGATGATAGAGTCACCTATTACAAGTGTATCAGGTGTGTTGTTTAGCCTTAAGGGCTGTGACTGTTCGCACACTGGCTTTGTGAGCTATGTGTTGCACGTGTTTTGTTTTGGGGTAGCGGTTGCTTGGGTGTCTGCTTTGGAGGTCTCTGCTGCTTAGGCAGATTTTTATTTAGAGCCTCCGAGTATGTTTTTGTGTGTTTATGTGTTTGGTTTGCTGTCGTGGTAGGTCTGTGTGAGACTGGAGTTGTAGTGAGTGTGGTTTCCTTCTCCTCCTGACTGGTTATGCCAGTACTGAGTTGAGAGAGCTTAGCCTCCAGTTTGGCTATATGGTTGCATCTCTCACATGTGTTGGAATTTGTTGGGAGGAAGAGAAGGGTTGTCTGTGTACATGAGGCAGTTGTAACATTGCCTCAAGATTCCCAGATTCACCAGCTGGACCGGTGAGGAGATTGGCAACTGACCTTTGGACATGCTAGAATAGTATTGGGAATTTCTTTATAATTGAAAAAAAGGGCCAATGGGGAACAAGGTACTCAAGGGGAGTTTGTGAGGGTGTAGTGCTTTTAATATTTTAGTGCTGACTTATATAATTGCTTTAGTGAGCAAGTGCCAGGCTTTAGAGTGGGAATAGGGTGTTTATTATGAGAACTAGATCAGTTCTAAGGGGAAAAAGTGAAGAGCAGACTTTGTGGAGCCGAGAATGGTTTAAACCCAATTAAGTGGCACTGTCCGATGCTGCGCTATGCGCAAAATCGCACTCAAGCGGATTTTATACAGGGGGACTTGAATGAGCTAAAAATTGGCCCAAAACGGCCAATAGACTACCAGATTCTTGTGCTGGGAACACTCCTCCAGGGATAGATAGGCTGCTCCAAGCTCCCCACTGCCACTGGTGAACAAAGAAGCCTTTATCCAAGAAAGGAAATGGGCAACACAGGAACTCTTGGAATCAAATGTAGATCAACTCTTTAACTGCAGTTTTCATTAACTCACACATATTATTCAGTTGCATCCATATTTTAATTTTATCACTCTGCATGTTCCTCTTGATCTGGAAGCTTACCTGTCCTCAGCAACATTTTAACTTTTGTCTAACCTTCTAAATTTTACTTTTTCCCTCACATTACTTTCTTCCTTAATTCCATTATCCTAAAATTGATCTTCATTTGATTCCAAGCCCTATGTAGTCTGTCTGGAATAATTTCTACCTCGCCTATTAATTCTTGAATTTTATTTATTACCCATTAGTTAAATTCCCCCACTTAAAATAAGTAAGTGGGAAATGTCAATGTCTTTCTTTTATTTCATTTTCTTGCATCTTTATCTTAATTCTTATAGTAGCATGGCCAGATACCATCATTAGTTGGGGTTCTGGGAAAAGCCGAAAGACATTGCATTGCTTTGTTCAAATGTATACACACTTGTGATGCATTTTTTCTGTCCAGCCTAGACCAGTTGTATCTTTGAGAATATGTAAATTCCCTCTGAACTGCTGCTCTTCAAGGAACATTCTCTGTAACACTTTCATATACTTTTTAAAAAATCTATTTTCTTCAGTTATAATGTTTTTTTCCGTTCCCAAGTATAGAAAATCATATGTTTATATTCAGTTATTCTTTAACTTAAAGACAAGATCTTTGAAAAAATTCACTGTCTAGCCTGGTGAACGAAAAATAGGTTCTTGACTTTATACTTGGTGCATTCCAAAGCTAAGGCTACTAGGCAGCTAGATATATGAATTTAATACTATTTCCCCATGTAACCCTGGATGTTAAGTTGTCTATCTCGCCTTCATTCTTGCTGGATGGGTTCGGAGCCGACCTCGGCTCCGACTCGGCCACTCTAAAGCTCGAGAGTTGGTTCCACCGGCTCGAGGCTCCCCTTATATCCCACAATGCTAGGCGAGAGTTACCTCAGATCTCGTTTACCGCTACAGCTTCGAGGTTGGTTATTCTACCGGTTCCTGGTAAGTTTTAGCTTTTTCTATAAAAAGTTACTCTTTTTACCCCTTTTTTAGTTTAATTATTCTTAAATTAGTGTAGTTCGTTGAACTTTATCCCCGAACCTAATTTTTTCCAGTTTCTTGTTAAAAGAACTTTTAGTTCTTCCCTTGGGCCTTTGGCCTTCCCTTCCCTAGGGAGTGTTTGTGTAGTGTACTACTGTTTATTGTACTTTATTTTTAGTATTTTTACTAAAGTTTGTTATTCTGACAGGGTATAACTGGTGTGTTTGAGTGTGTGTTTGTGTTCACCAGTTAGGCTATGTCTAAAGAAGCAAAGGTCTCCGGATTCAAGAAGTGTGATGCGTGCTGTCAGAAAATGTCTCTGACAGACGCTCACACTTCTTGTGTCTATTGTCTGGGGCCTTTGCACCTGCAGGACTCCTGTGCTGTCTGCCATGGCTTCAGCCCCAGGGTCCTGCAGGAAAGAAAAAACAAGCTCATATTGAGGGGCTTGTTGAAGCCTGAGGATTCCCTGTCTGTCTCAACAGGGAAGCCCTCCAAGGCATCGAGGTCTTCGGCTCCGGCTTCGGAGCCGAGACCTCAGGTTGTTCAACCTTACTTTATCGGCTCCGGCTGGAGCCGATAAGACTCAGTCCACAGTTTCTGTGGCTTCCTCGGCTCCGGCCGGAGCCGAGGTTATCGAGGTACCCGTGTCGGCTCTGACAAGATCTTCGGAGCCGACAACCAGAAAGAGGTCTAGGTCACCTTCTCTTGGCTCCGTTCATTCGGTTCCAGGATCTCCCCTGCTGTCTGAACGGAGCCAAAGGTCTCATTCCTCTAGGTCATCGAGGTTGTCCGATCATGACCTTCAGAGGGTGGTGAGTCGACTACTCAAGTCTGAGGCACTAGCCCAGATGCTTCAGAGCCCGACTCATCAGTCGGTGCCTGTCCCGTCCATCAACTCCTTCCTCCTTGACTCTCTTGAGCTCGGAGCCGGGTCGTCGAACCGAGACTGTGGTCACCTCGGAGCCGAGACAATTGTCTTCGCTCCGCTGCCGGCTCCGCTTTCTTCCATGGAGGAATCTCGGCGCCGGACTTCCCTCGCCGGCTCGAGGGGTGAGTGGCATCGGACCCTTGTCCGACCCCCTCTCCTCTCGGTGCTTCTCGGCTGGTGAGTTCGGCTCGACATCGGCCTCGAGCCATCACTGTCGGTGCCGAGGGGGGTCCTTAGCTCCTCGGAGCGGGGACCTCTGGCTCTGCCTGACAGGGGTGCTTTCGAGGTCATGCGGAGTGTGTTAGAGCCTGGCTCTACTCCACAGTCGGCTCCGTCAGCCCCTCCCTCTATGCTGCCTCAGGGTAAGTCGACCCACTCCCTCATCCCGGACTGCAGAGAGCCAACTCCTCAGGAGCTCCCTTTGGGGATTTCATCCTCTTCCGAGGCCTCTCCTGATTTGGCAGGAGAGCCCCCTCGGAAGAGGAAGTGCAAGAGGAAGCACATTGACTCACCTGAGTCTATCACGTCGGACACAGATCTGGATGATTCTGAGGGTTCCCCCCGTTCCCCTTCTGAAGATGTCTCATTTGCAGACATTCTGGAGATCCTTAAACAGAGGGGAAATTGGCCAGCCCTCAACCCTTCGGAGGACGAATCTGTGTATCTTGAGGCGTTTGGCTCTCGGCCTTCCACCTCCTGGGTGTCCCCTTGACCCCCTCATGCAGGTGGTTGCTAAAAGGCATGGACGGCTCCTGATTCAGTGGACCCCACTCCCAGGAGACCCTCCAAATTCATCACAGCTCCATCAGACAAGGAATTTTTATCAAAAGGAGTCTCTGTGGATGCTATGGTGGTAGCTGCCGCCACAAAGAAGGAACTGGCTGATCCTTCAGTGCCTGTCCATCCACCTAACAAGGAATCTAGGTCCATGGATAGGTACGGAAGCGGATGTTCTCCTCAGCGACATTTACTATGCGTTCGCTGAATTACCTGTGCCATTTCACTCGTCTTCAAAGGGACTTGATCAAAGAAGCGAGTGAAATGCTGAAGGACCCTACAGCTGCGGGTTTCAAGAGAAAATGAACACGCAGCTGGCTATCCTTAATTCTATTTCCAACTCCTCCATGCGCCTCTCTTATGCGGCCGATGGAGCGAGCAGAGCCGCAGGAACAGGGTAGCCTTACGTAGGCACGCCTGGATGCGGCTATGCAATTTTGGAACCTTTCAAGACGTCTTTCACGAACTCCCCTTTTGATGGATCATCTCTTTTGGTCCACAAGTGAAAGAAACCCTGACTAGGTGCGAGACGGATGGCAAGACCCTTTCTGCCGCCGGAGTCCGTTTTCTACTCCTTCTAGGCCTTACCCCAAAGGCCAGAAGGGGAAAGATGTGGTTCCGTAAACAATCTCAAGGGACTTCGCCTGGCCGACAGAGTCGGTTCCCGCCAGAGGCAGAGGGGGAACAACAATGGTAGACGTCGCCCTAGAGGCAGAGGGGGTCCGCAGAACCAGGGCAATCGAGAAACGTCCTCCGATAAGCCTTTTCAGCATCCCTGAGGTGTTGCCCGACTGCCCATCTTCGGAGGCAGTCGGGAAGATTGTCACTGTACCCAGAAGCCTGGCTATCCTTGACACAAGACAAATGGGTACAGTCCATCATTTCCGAAGGTTATTCCATCCCCTTTCTTCGTTTTCCAAATCAGTCAAAAATCCCTTCCAGATGTTCCACCGCTCAAAGGGATATAGCAGCTTTGGAAATTTCAAAACTGCTTGCAAAAAGAGCTATTCAGCCAGTGCCAGCAGACCAACAAGGATCCGGAATCTACTCAAGGTTCTTTTTAGTTCCAAAGAAAACAGGGACTGGAGACCAATTTTGGATCTCAGTATCTTGAACAGATCGGTCAAGAAAACAAGATTTCGGATGGTCACGCTGCAATCCATTCTTCCCCTATTGGGAAAAGGAAACTGGATGTGCTCTATAGACCTTCAGGACGCGTACTATCACATAAAATGAACAGACGCTCCAGAAGATTCCTCCGCTTCAGGCTGGGAACCAGTCATTTTCAATTCAGGGCCCTGCCCTTTGGTCTCACCACTGCCCCCCGGGTGTTTACCAAATGCATGGCAGTGGTAGCTTCTCACCTGAGACGACAAGGATTCCAGGTGTTTCCATATTTGGACGACTGGCTCCTCACAGCTCCCACCAAGCATCTCCTTCTGATGGCCAGAGATTACACTTTTCGCCTGTCAAAACTGGGTATCTCAATAAATTGCGAAAAGTCTGTTTTGTCGCCTTGTCGTACTATTACCTACATAGGCAAATTTAGATACTGTAAACATGTCTGCAACACTAACGAACCAAAGGATATCAGACATTCAAAAATTGGTGTCACTTCTTCTCAACAACAACAGAGCCAAAGCCAGGTTAGTTCTAAAGGTGTTGGGAATCATGGCAGCGCCATACCTCTCCTCCCATTGGCCAGATACCACATGCGGATCCTTCAGTGGATGCTCTTTTCTCAATGGTCATACCAGGAACTTCCAATGTCTCACACCATTATGATCACGCAAGCGTGCAAAAGCATCTCATGTGGTGGATGTCTTCCCCAGCTCCTGTTGGGAGACCATTTGTTCCACCTCCTCCGGTTGCTACTCTGACAATGGATGCCTCCCTGATCGGGTGGGGGCATTATCAGGGCAGGACAGTCCAGGGCACATGGCAACCAAACGAATGCCACTTGCACATAAATGTTCTGGAGATGAGAGCAGTGCTTTTAGCGTTGCAAGCCCTTCAAGACTCTCTTCCCTTGGGAACAATTGCAATCCAGACAGACAATATGTCTGTAGTGTGGTACATCAACAAACAAGGCGGAACCAGATCATACCCCCTGTGTCGAGAAGCACTCAGACTGTGGCAGTGGGCGATTTCTTCTCAGCGTTTTCTGATAGCAACGCACATCCCCGGGAAGTCCAATCACATTGCGGACAAGTTGAGCAGAGCTATTCTCATGCCTCATGAGTGGTCTCTGAAAGACTCTGTAGTGAGAGAGATTTTTCTCAAGTGGGGTCAGCCTTGCTGCGTTCTTTTTGCTACTCCCCAAAACAGCAAGTGCAGAGAATACTTCACTCTATTCCCTTTACCAGGCCAACCCAGCAGGGACGCGCTAGTCCAAAGTTGGCCCCGGGGACTTCTGTATGCATTTCCTCCTTTCCCACTGATCTCTCAAGTAATACAGAAAGCTATCGCTCAGAAGGCCTCATTGATCCTCATTGCTCCTTACTGGCCTCGACAAGTGTGGTTCCCTTTTCTGCATCGATTTCTTTTGGAGCGACCGTGGAATCTGGACCTAGTTCCAGATCTTTTGATCCATCAGTCGGGTCAGTTTCATCGCTCCCTCCCCTCTCTGAACCTCACTGCTTGGTTCCTCCACTTCCAACCGTAGCCAGGCTTCCTCAATTATCTCACTCTGTTAGAGATATTTTGATAGCTTCCCATAAATCTTCCACTCGAAGATTTATTTGAGTAAGTGGAAACGCTTTTCATATTGGGCACAAGGAAAGGACATAGATCCTTTCACCGCTTCCATCCAACTAGTCCTTGATTTTCTTGCTGAACTCTTCCATGCAGGTTCATCTCCATCTACTCTTAAGGTTCAATTGGCAGCTATTTCTAATTTCCATGTGGGTATTTCTGAATCCGCCCTAATGTCCCACAAACTCTGCAAAGCCTTTTTGAAAGGAGTTTTTCTTCTCAGACCTCCTGTAAGAAATCCTCCTTCTCCTTGGGACCTAAATTTAGTTCTTGCTTCTTTGATTCTTTCCCCTTTCGAACCTGCAGCTTCATGTTCCTTAAAGTTATTATCTTGGAAAACTCTCTTTCTGGTGGCTATCACATCAGCTAGAAGAATTTCAGAACTTCAAGCACTCAGTTGTCGTTCTCCTTATCTTGTGTTCCATAAGGACAGAGTTTCCTTACGAACTAACCCGTCCTTTTTGCCTAAGGTGGTTTCAACATCAAATCTAAACCAGTGCATTGACCTCCCTGTCCTTTTCCCGGAGTATTCAAATAGGTCTGAACAAAATTACACTGTCTGGATGTTCATCGTCAATTAAGATACTACTTGGACAGGACGAAACAATTCAGAAAATCTGATCAGCTGTTTGTCTCCTATGCGGAAAGCAGAAAGGGACTTCCAGTCTCTAAGGTATCTTTATCCAGATGGCTAACATCTCTGATTACCCTTGTTTATGAGATTAGACACCAAAACTGCCTAATAAGCCTAAAGCACATTCCACCAGAGCTTTGGCTACTACTCTAGCCTTCAAGACAGACTGCCTATTGACACCATTTGTGCAGCGGCTACTTGGGCTACTCCTCACACTTTTATTTCCCATTATAAGTTGGATTTAGCTTCTAGGCATAGAGCTAATTTTGGTTCCACTGTTCTCAGGAGTCTGTTCCGTTAGGCCACCCGGGACAAGGTGCTAGGGACGGTCCCATCCAGCAAGAATGAAGGCGAGATAGACAACTTAACATATAGAAGTTATGTTCTTACCATAACGCTCCATGTTAGTTGTCTTCTTCTTCTTCTTCGCCCCACCCTCCTTCCCCTGGCCTGGACAGACCTAGAGGAGTTGTGATCGTGACCTCTCTTTCTACCACCTCTTTCTTAGCTATATGCTATTATGCATATTTCTTGTTTCAGGATGTAGGTCACCCTTCTTCTCCCTGTTGTTAGAGGTGGACTCTGTTTATAGTTATTCTGTTATATACTGTTACTATCATAAGCTGGGGTTAGCTTACAAACGAGATCTGAGGTAACTCTCGCCTAGCATTGTGGGATATAAGGGGAGCCTCGAGCCGGTGGAACCAACTCTCGAGCTTTAGAGTGGCAGTCGAGCCGAGGTCGGCTCCGAACCCATCCAGCAAGAAGAAGGCGAGAAGAAGACAACTAACATGGAACGTTATGGTAAGAACATAACTTCTATTTCTGGGGTTGTCGTGCTCCGTTCCGGGCTCCCATCCCTCCTCAGGCAGGCCGGCCTTCCAGGCTATGTAGAGGGCCCTTGCCTCAGTAGGTAAGTCTATGGTGTCAGAATCACTACCCCTCTCCCTACCTGCGCCGCAGCTGACACAAGCCACTGTTATTGGACACTGGGTGCAAGAGTCTCAGGACACCCTCCCCCAGGGTACCTTTTGTTTAGAGTCTTCCCCAGAAGGTCCCCCTGAGGAAGTTCACTGTACAAAATCATGCAAGAGGAAGCACATAGACTCCCCTGAAAAGTCTTTGTCCAAAGACACGGATTACGATGACTGGGAAGGGTCCCCACGGTCACCTTCTGAAGAGGTTCTTGAGATCTTGAAGCAGAGAGGTGACTGGCAGCCCTCCAACCCTTCCTCAGAGTTCATGTTCCTGCAGCCTTTTCATGTGTGGCCCCCTACCTTCTGGGTGACCCACCTGCAGATGAGCTTGTCCAGCTCAGCGTGCATGATAAGGCCCTGACACCATTGAATCGATTCCTCGCAGACCGGACAAAATTTTATCACCCCCGGAACAGCACCCACATTGGTCAAAGGGTCTTCCAGTAGATGCCATGGTGGTGGCAGCAGCTACCAGGAAAGATCTGGCCAAAGAGAGCCAGACTCTCCAGCCACCTAACAAGGAGTCCTGGGTGGGGGACAGGCTAGGGAAACGAGTCTTTGCTTCATCGACCTTCGCAATTAGGTCCTTGAATTATTTGGCACATTTCACCAGGCTTCAGACAGCCTTGATCAACAAACTCTCCGAAACCTTAGCAGGAGCTGTGTCTGACGAGGTCCGGGATAAAGTGACCACAGCTAGCCACCCTCGAATCCAACTCCTCCATGCGTCTAATATCCCATGCCACAGAAGGAGCTGCTAAAGCTGTGGGTGCAGGCGTGGTCATGAGATGTCATGCCTGCATGCACCTCAGTGACTTTCCAGACCCTTTCAAGACCTCCTCCTTGAATGCTCCAATTGAAGCCTCTTCTCTTTTTGACCCTAAAATTAGACACATTGGCTAGGTGCAAGAAAGATGGCAAGACCCTTTCTGCCATGGGCATGCGTTTTTCAGCTCCCCAGCGCTCCTACTCTTGGAATCACAGGAGCAGAAAGATGTGGCACAAAAAATTGCAGGGTCTTTTCCGTGACACACAAACTGAGTTCTCCCCTTGAGGCAGAGGGGATAACTCTAAAGGAAGGCGCCCCTTTCAGGGCAGGAGAGGTCCGTGAAACCAGGGTTCCAGTGACTCTCTGGCCAACCCTACCAGCGGTCCTGAAGAGCAGCCCAGTTGCTTTTCTCTGGAAGCAGTCTGATGTTTCTTCTTGTACCCTTCTGCCTGGCTAACAATAACAACAGATTCTTGGGTACAACGGATAATTCAAACGTTAGTAAAGCCAGCAGTAAAGGTGGAAATCCACAATTTTATTTGACTAATAAAAGTGACATAACAAGGTAGAGGGAAATAAACCCAACTACCTGCCCCAAAGTGGTTTCGGCTGTAATAGCCTTCTTCAGTGAGTAAATACGAGCAACCAAAAATACACACATATATATATATATATATATATATATATATATATATATATATATATATATATATATATGGGTCTACTTTACATTACCGACACGACACTTCACCGACACATAAAACACCGACCCCAAATAACAGAAACCACACAACACCGACAACTCACAAAACCGAACACAATTACACCGACACAAACAACGTAAACTACACATGACACACAACGACATATCCACTAACCCTAACCCTAAGGTCCAACACTACCGCACAGTTACCCTACCCGCACCCTAACCCTAGCTCACTTAACCCACCCCTACACCTAAAGACTGTCACTATCGCACACTTAACCTACCTGCACCCTAACCCTAACTCACTTAACCCACCCTAAAACATAAAGCCCGTCACTATCGCACACTCACCCTACCCGCACTCTAAACCTAACTCACTTAACCCGTCCCTCACTACAGTCCGTCACTGTACCTTACCTTAACGAACCTAACTCTGACACTACCACACGCTCACCTTTCCCACACCCTAACCCAAAATCCCACAATATCGCACACTTACCTGACCGCTCCTAACTCCGTCACAATCGCACACTTACCGAAGTCGCTCACACGTTACCCTTGTCGGTCTTTCGGCTGTCGGCAAATCACCTTTTCGGTCAACTTGCTTGTCGGTCGTTTCATCTCGGTCTTCTGCGTGTCGGTGAAGTGTCGTTTCGGTAATGTAAAGGGGGGACCCATATATATATATATATATATATATATATATATATATCTATATCTATATATAAAACTCATAAAGCAGTTCATTGGTGCATTATAATTGATCATTAAGCCCAGGTGGAAATAGAGCTCCTAGCTTGATAATCCATTTACGTTCCTTGAAATTAAGTATATCATGCCATCCTAATTTATCCCTATATCTACCCACAATACAATCTGTAACAGCAAAATAAAAAGATGCAGTATTGTGTTGGCACACATGTTTATACAAAGCATTGGTAGAACGTTTTGCTATTCTCTGAACCGTGCAGCAGCCATATGTGCATCACGCAATTGCTTGGTCTACAACAGATAATCACCAGAGGATACCGCATCCCTTTCAACCTCTATCCCACCCCTCCTACCCGACTTCCCAACGTTCCACCCAGTCGAAGGGAAGCAGCAGCACTAGAAATTCAAAAGCTGCTTCAAAAACGAGTCATCCAAACAGTACCACCAGACCAAATATGATCTGGATTCTACTCAAGGTTCTTATTAGTGCCAAAGAAGACAGGGGACTGGAGACCGATTCTAGATCTCAGCGTGCTAAACAAGTTTGTCAAGCAAGAGAAATTCCGGATGGTCATGTTGCAGTCTGTCCTCCCCTTGTTGGAGAAAGAAGACTGGATGTGCTCAATAGATCTTAAAGATGTGCATTACCATATTAAAATGGACAAACTCTCAAGAAAATATCTTCACTTCCACGCCAGGGACTGATCATTTTCAGTTATGCGTATTGCCCTTCGAACTCTCTACAGTCCCCAGAGTGTTCACAAAGTATATGGCAGTAGTAACAGCTCACTTGAGACTATAAGGATTCCGGGTGTTTCTGTATTTGGATGATTCACCGCCCTTACCAAGCGTCTACTGGAAGCAACTCTTTCATATACCCTGAAAGTAGCTCCTTTTCTAGGCATATCAATAAACTGGAAAAAGTGCAAATTAACCCCTTCTCAATCCCTAGACTTCATTGGGGTAGTCCTGGACATGAAAAATTGGTAAGCATCCCTACCTGATCACAGGCTTCGAAGGATAAGATCCCAGGTTCGGATGATACTCTGTTACAATCTATCCCCAAGAATATCTCCAGCCCGATCAGTACTTCAGCTGCTGGGTTCTATGGCAGCGTCTATCACCAGTGTACCTCTAGTGAGACTCTACATGAGACTTCTTCAATGGTTGCTACTAACCCAATGGTATCCCCTTCAGCATCCTCTAACTTTCTTGATACTAGTGACTCAAAGATGCAAGCAGGATTTAGTATGGTGGATGAAACCAGACAGACAACAGTGGTCTCGCCCCTTCTGTCCCCATCAACCCAAGGCCAAAGTAACCACGGGCGCCTCCCTTATGGGGTGGGGGGCTTCATCAAAGAAGGACAGTCCAAGGTACTTGGTCAGAAACAGAGGCCCGATTGCATATCAGTGTCCTAGAAATGAGGGTGGTGCTTCTGGATTTGCAAGCATTTCACTCGATCCTTCTGTCAGGGACCACTGCAATTCATTCAGACAACATGTCAGTGGTCTGGTACATTAACAAGCAAGGGGGAACCAAGTCCTACCCTTTGTGTCGAGAAGCTATGGAGAGGATCATTATGGAACTCATAAACAAAGACAATGGGGACCTACAGACATTGGATCCTACCCAATTTGGCTTTGTCAAGGGCAGATCCTGCCTTTTGAACTTGGTCGACTTTTTTGAAACAGTCACTAAGGCCATTGATGAGGGCAAGGCAGTTCACACAGCCTACCTTGACCTTGCAAAAGCCTTTGACACAATACCCCACTCGGGCATCATAGACAAACTCACCAGCTTAAATATAAACTCATATGTCACAAGATGGGTTGCAAACTGGCTCAAGGACAGAACCCACAGGGTCAGAGTTGCTGGAGCTATGTCAGACTCTAAGCCAGTCACAAGCGGTGTCCCACAGGGCTCAGTCCTGGGACCCCTCTTGTTTGGCATTTATTTTTCCGAGGTACAGGCAAACATAGGAGGATTGTGGCTGACAAAGTTCGCAGATGACTGCAAACTGGGCACCATAATTGATACTCCAGCGGACACAAACATCCTTCAGAGAGGCCTCATAGAAACGGATAATTGGTGCCAGAGCCATGGCCTTAAGCTGAATGCCAAAAATGTATAGTCATACCCTTTGGGAAAAACAAGGTACCGACAAATTACCACATAGGCGGTAATCCATTAGTACGGAAGAGGTAATCAGGGACCTAGGGACCCAGGTTGACAGTAACCTCTCATTTGACACTCACATTGCCAAAGTGGTTAGGAAGACCTTCTATATTGCCCACCTTATCATGAAGGGTTTCACATCTAGATCAAGAGAGGTCATTGTGCCCCTGTACTCTTCTCTTATCAGGCCAATGATTGACTACAATGCCCCATTTGGGATATATCTCACCCGACACCTGCAGCAGTTGGAAAGACCCCAAAAGTTCCTCACCAAGAGGATAAAGGGTCTTAAACATATGTCATATGCTGCCCGACTGAAAAAACTCCAGCTCTATTCAGTCGCATACCGCCTACTCAGAGGTGATCTGTGCCTGACGATCAAGGCCATGTCCAATCCTGAATTAATGGACATGCTCCACCTCAGAAAATCCAAATCCATCAGAGCCACGAGAACAAGTGACTTAAACCTCAACACAGAAATAAATAGAACGTGCTGGAGGGACAGAATCATAACCCAGAGGCTCCCTACACTCTGGAACAGAATCCCAGTCCATGTTAGACAGAGCCCCTCACTGACTCTATTCAAGAGAAATCTCGACGAGTGGATGGGAGATCGTAGGTTTACCCCGGGGGTCATCTCTGTGTCACTACTAGACAGAGGCATAGTAAACTAAACCCTAAAAGGGCGTAGTATTCTCATCCTAAGGGGTGGTGTAAGCCACATACACTCTGGCTAGGCTTATAAATGCCCTAGGGCAGATAGCCTAGTACGAACCTATGAACCTAATCTATGAGAATTTGACATTGAGTGATAGCTTCCAACTGTTTTTTGATAGCAAAGCACATTCCCGGGAGCTTCAGCGTGATTGCCGACAAGTTGAGCAGATGCATTCTTCAGCCTCATGAGTGGTCCCTCAATCCTCTGTTAGCAGCAAAACATTTCAAATGCTGGGGCCAGCCTTGCTGCAACCTTTTCATCTCCCCAACCAATCACAAATGCAGTGACTACTTTGCCCTGATCCCCCCCCCCAACGGGGGTGTCACCAAGGGACGCTCTTGTCCACGATTGGCCCTCGGTTCTGCTTTACGCCTTTCCACCTCTCTCCCTTATTCCCGTTTTCTTGAAGAAAGCCCTCTGGTTGAGAAGCAAAGTGATACTCATTGCCCCCTTTTGGCCTCGACAAGTTTGGTTCCCCTTCCTTTGGCCTGACCTCTAAATCAACCATGGATCCTAGAGCCATCCCCGGAGTTGATCTCTCACTCACAAGGACTAATTCATCCGAACATCCAAAGTCTCAAGCTGACAGCTTGGTTCCTCCACTTCCAATGATCGCCAGGCTGAGTGACATATCTTCCCCAGCAATATACTTATTGCTTCTCACAAGTCGTCCACCAGAGGGACTTACCTCAGCAAGTGGAAGAGATTCTCGATATGGATACAGAAGAAAAAGATGGACCCCTTTACAGTGCCTGTTGACACTGTCCTTGAATACCTAGCACATCTACTCAATTCAGGCGCAGCAGCCTCAACTATCCGAGTCCACTTGGCTGCCATCTCAAATTATCATAATGGTATTCAAGACTCATCCCTTATGTCTCAAAGGCTTTGCAAAACATTCTTGAAGGTCGTCTTTCACATAAAACCTCCTTTCAGAGAGCCAGTAGGACCCTGGGATCTCACATTAGTCATGCAAACTTTAACTAGACCTCCCTTTGAACCTGCATCTGATTGTGATCTGAAGTTTCTCTCATGGAAGTCTCTATTTTTTGTAGCCATCATGTCAGCAAGACGCATATCAGAACTTCAAGCTCTGTGCATCAAGCGTCCCTACCTTATTTTTCATAAGAACAGAGTATCACTCCGAACCAACCTGTCCTTATTGCCAAAAGTTATTTCAGACCTGTCCATCAATCAAACAATTGACCTCCCAGTATTTTTTCCTAACCACTCTAATAGAGGAGAGTATTGTCTTCACTCACTGGATGTCCCCAGACAAATACGTTTTTGCCTAGACAGAACAAAATCCTTCCGCAAATCAGATCCACTATTTGTGGCCTTTTCAGGACCTAGAGTAGGCTGTCCTGATTCCAAAGGGACACTAGCAAAATGGTTGAGAAACTACATCACATTAATTTATGACAAAAATAACCTTTCATTACCACATAGAGCCCACTCTACCAGGTCAGTTTCACCTCTGCGTCTTTCCATGCTAGAGCCTCCCTGAATGACATTTGTGCAGCCGCAACGTGGGCCAACCTTCATACTTTCATCACTCACTACAAATTGGATTTGGCCTCCAGAGGAAGAGCATCCTTCAGTTCAATGGTGCTCAGGGACATTCTTCCACATGGGCCTGCCACAAACAAAGGTAGCTGGGGACTCTGTCCCATCGGTAAGGAATGAATGAAGATTAACAACATCAGATAAAGAAGTTGCCTTACCATAACGTTCCATCTGTGTTGTTCATCTTCATTTATTCATTACTGCCCTCCCCCTCCAAAGGTTCCTACGGGATCGCTTTGACTCCTGTGTCATCTGAATAGGTTCACTCTGACTAGAGATAGCATCTGCTTTACTTTTTTGTTTGGCAAACTCAATCTGAGGTAACAGGGGAAAGGGCGTTCTGGGTAAAATCTTAGCTCAAGAGTTTAGGGCTGGTAAATCTTGGTAAATGACAGGCTTGGTTCCGAGGACAGAACCAATACCCATCGGTAATGAATGAAGATGAACAACACAGATGGAGCATTATGGTAAGACGTAACTTCTTTTTTTTACAAATCTCAGGGTCCTTTCCAAGATGTATGCAGAGACGACACCTTTAGAGGCACAGGCGGCAGCTCTAATGGCAGATGTCACCCTAGATGCAGAGGAGGCCTGCAAAATCAGGGTTTCCATGATTCTTTCTTTTCAGGACAGACCTTATCAGCACTCCTGAAGGGCTGCCCAACTGCTCACCTCTGGAGACAGTCAAGGGAAGATTGTCCTTGCACCCAGATGCCTGGGCTACCATAACAAAATATACTTGAATGCTAAAAAATAATATCCAGAGGTTACTTCACACCATTTTCCCAACCCTTAGTCTGCAAAAGAAAAAAGCTTCCTGATGTTCCACCCAATCAGAGGAAGGCAGCAGCCTAAGAAATTCAAAAACTGCTAGACAAATGAGTCATCCAGGAGAGTCCCACCAGACCAAGAAGGATTCGGAACTTACTCGCATTTCTTTTTAATGCCCAAAAAGACAGGTGGCCTGAGACCAGTTTTGGATCTGAGCAAACTGAATCAGTACATGAAGAAGTCAAAGTTCCAAGTGGTCATGGTCGAATCCATTCTGCGATTTCTTTACAAGGATGATTGGATGTGTTGTATAGATCTTCAGGATGTTTACTATCTTATCGAAATCAACAGGCACTCCCAAAGATATTTACACTTTCGGCTGGGAGCCAGACATTACCAATTCAGAGCCCTGCCCTTTGGACTCACCACAGTTGCCAGGGTGATTACCAAATATATGGCAGTGGTGGCAGCTCACTTGAGACTATAAGGATTCCATATGTTTCCATATCTAAACGGCTGGCTTCTTACTACCACTCCATGCATCTCATTCAACAATCCAGGGACCATTTGCTACAGATTTGTCACTCACTGGGAATAATCAATTATGCCAAGTCAAATCTGACACCAGTACAGAGCCTGACAGCGCAAATTGCATCCTTACTAACTCATGGCATACACACACCCAAATCTCAGGTTTATCAGATTCTTTCCCATCTGTCTCCTTCAGCCAAATTAATTCTTCAAGCGCTGGAGTCTGTGGTAGCAGCAATAGTACTACTTAATTTAGCAAGATACTATATCTGGGTCAGTGTCACATCGTCAAACTTACTATTTATCGAATATCTCTTCATCGAACTCACTTTGTCAAAACCCCATTTTGTTGAATGATCATTTTAGCAAATATTTTCCCAGGAAAAAATGCAGTGGGCCATGATTGTGAACTTGCCCTTTTCCCCACTGTAGTGTGATCTCGGAGTTGTTATATTTATTTAGGGGTTTGGGGGGGATGGAGGGCAAAGCCCTCCACCTGAGTGGGTTTTAAATGTTATTCTTTTTTGTGACTGTCACTAGTTGGACTGCCAGTTCTTTTCCATAGGAAAATATTTGCTAAAATGATCATTTGACAAAAAGGGGTTTCAAAAAAGTGAGTTTAACGAAGAGGTATTCAATAAATAGTAAAGTTTGACAATGTGATATAGACCCTTATATGGGTGTTCTTGAATGGGCTCTGGCTGTTCAATGGTCTATTCTTTGACACCCCCTATCTTTTCCAGTCAAGCTTACACCAATTTGCAAACACCACATCCATTGGTGGATCCAGTTGGATGACATTTATGTGGTCTGGCCCTTTGGTCTACTGCCCCAATTGGCCATGGTCCAAATTTGGGGTGGGCAAATAACTTGGGAAGGATGGTCCAAGGCACGTGGTCCCCTCAAGAAACCAATTCACATATCAATGTACTGGAAATGATAGCAGTCCTATTAGAGTTGCAGGCATTTCAAGATGCTCGTCCTCTAGGGACTATTGCAGTTTACACTGACATGCCTGTCATTTGGTACATCAGCAAACAAGGGGCCAATTGGTCGTACCCTCTCTGCAGAGAAGCTGTAAGAGTGTGGCAATAGGCAATCTCCACCAACCACTTTCTAATTGCAATGCACATTCTGCATTCTGGGGAAACCAATATGCTAGCGGACAGACTAACCAGGTCTGTTCTGATGCCTCGTCAGTGGTCTCTCTCAATCAGTGGCTAAGGAAATTTTCCATCTTTGGGGTCAGTTGTGCTGCGACCTCTATGCATCCCACCACAACAAGTGCAGCAGGTATTTTGCCCTGATTTCCCCTCAAGGGGAGTAACCTAGAGATGCTGTAGTCCACGTTTGGGCATCTAGTCTCCTTTATGCTTATCCTCCACTTCCTTTGATCCCCAAATTTCTACAGAAAGCAATCCCGTTGAAGAGCTCAGGCATCCTCATTGCCCATTACTGGCCTTGACAATTGCGGTTTTCCTTCCTTTGATCTCATCATCATCCCTGGATACTGGAACCAACTCCTGATCTTGTCTTACATCCATCAGGGATTAGTCATCCCAATATCCCAGCCCTCAAACTAACTGCATGGTTCCTCCAGTTCCAGTAATAGTCAGACAGCCCAGGCTTTCTTCCCCCAGTATGTACCATTCTATTATCTGTGCAAAAATACTCCCCCAAGAAGGTTTACAAGAGCAACTGGAAAAGATTTTCCTTGTCGGCACTGAGAAATAATATTGACTCTTCCTGCCCTCGTCTCTGCTGTCCTTTATTTTCTGGCTACACTTTTCAAAGGAGATTGTTTTTTTTCTCCGATTAAACTACAGTTGGCAGCCCTTTCAGACCCTTTAAAATTTTCATATAGGAGATGAAAACTATTCTTTGGCCTCTTCCAAGTTATGTAATGCCTTTCTGAAAGGTAACTTTCTTCTTGGACCTCTTGGACCTCCAGTAAAGGATCCTTCACCTCCTTGGGATCTGACTGTGGTGTATAAGGACTGACTCAGAAACCCTTTCAACCTTCAGCAAAAAATGATTTAAAATTTCTGTCATGGGAAACAGCCCTTTTAGTAGCTGTTGCTTCCACAAAAAGAATTTCTGAACTCCAGGCTCTTTCATCAGGCTCCATACATTATTTTTCATATAGATGGAGTAACTTTACATGTAAGCCCTTCTCTCTTTTTTTTTCACATTTTTCAAACAAGGAATAATACATGCTACATTTCCTGGATGCGTAGAGGCAATTACAGTTTTATCTACAGAGAATGAAACAAGTCAGAAAACCAGATCAGGTATTGTTATCCTTTTCATCAAATTGACTGTTATCCAGTTTCTAAAGTTAAATTGGCTAAATGGTAACTGATTGCATTCTCAACAAGGCATTTCCTTATCTAGACCACCTGAAGCACACTCAACTAGATCCATGGCCACTTCATCTGCTTTTTGGACAAGAACTTCTTCTGATGACATTTGCACAGCAGATACATGGTCAAGCGCTTATACTTTGTTACTCATTACAATTTGAGTCTAATATCCAGAAGCAGAGCTGCCTTTGGCTCAACATTTCTGTGGAATATCCTTCCATGAGGGCCAGCCAAAATTAACATAGCTGGGGACTCTGTCCCATCATTGAGGAAGAATAAAAAGGACATCATCTGATTTAAAAGTTATGTACTCACCATAACTAGGCATTTGTGTTGTCCATTCTTTTTCTTCCTCAACTCCCACCCCACTTCCATCCCCTTCCTAAAATATTCTGGAGGAACCTGTTGGACTAATTATTGGAACTTATAGTTCTGGGTTTGAGCCCTATTCTTTGAGCTATCCCGGGTTCTTATGGCAACAAACTCGATATGAGGTATAGAGGATGGACCATGGAATTATGGGTAAGAGGGAAGAGCTTGAGAGTTGGATCCGAAGTCTAAAGTATGTGGTTGAATCAGAGAATCTGATCTGTAACCCATGAGGTTTCATTCGTTGAGGAAGAATGAAAATGGACAACTCAGATGCCTAGTTATGCTGAGTACACAACTTTTAATTATTTCCCCAATGCTTGTTTATATATGGTTTCTATAATATATAGGTTGCCTCTTGAAATCTTGAGACTTGCTCTGCCATGTCCCAAATCTCAAAAAACAAACAAAACAGGAAAACAGTGAATATTAAACATAGATACTCTTCTCCTTTTAAATAGTTTTTTTTTTTTTTTAAACAGAGGGGCCCCTCATACTCCCAAACTTTTATATACCCACTCTGAGATTGCTGTTCCTTGGAGAAAAGGAAATACTTCAAAGAATGGCAATCTCAGCCTTTGTACAAGTTCAGATATTTGGCTATTCATTCTTCACATCTCAGAATTTGGCAAACCAGAATCAACTCCCAAGATTTCAAATGGTTACCAAGAAAGTTCTGAGTTTCATGCACATTCAGAAGTTCCTTCTTATAGTAGCACATACTCTCATGCTAAGGTCAGATGCACAGTGCACAAGTAATGAGCCTGAAGCTTTGTAGACTGGTTGAACAATCATTATCCTTGGCAGGATTTTATTAGTTTGTTTATTTAAAATGTTGTTTGTATTTGTTGGCCATGGTCAAACACTGATCTCTCTAGACCTTTTTTTCAGGTTTAGCCTGTAAACATTATCTAGTTAACTGACTTGCTTGGACTCGCACAGTTAAGATGTGCAGGCTGAGGGGATCAAACTCTGGACGACTGAACGACAGGAAGGAGCGCATTAACTGCACTTTAATCCTCTCCTCTGTGCAAATTGCCAGACATGTTCCATACTGTAATGACTACTGCAACAGGGATCTAATAAAGAACATCGTAATTTCATCATTTAGTACATCATTAATGATATGATAAGTGAAAAGCAGAGCAAGTAGGTATGTGTCTATGTATAATATATGCAGATGGACAATACAGTTACAACTGCTGAATCCTACACAAATGCACTCTATAAGCACTTACACGAGTGCATGGATCGTGCTATCCCAAACAGAACCAAGACGCTATCCTCCAAAAAAGGAAGCCAATCTGGTGGTCCCCTGCCATAAACAAACTGTACAACAGAAGGAAGAAACTGTTGCAAAAGAGAGTAAAATTGCATGAGTGGAGGAGCTCCCTGGTCAGCCTCAGTAAGAAGCTGAGATCCCTTATAAGATCTTCCAAAGCTAGCTACGAAAACAAAATCACCACCAATTCCGAGGACACCCACAAAGCATTCTATAGCTATGTCAAGAATCTCGATGGCAACACCCAGATCTGTTCTGAGTTACAGCACAAAGGCGCGAAAATTACAGAACCAACTGATATTGCCAACATCCTGGCAGATAGGTTCAGTGCTAACTTTACCCCTTAAAGGGCCCATATTTATACAGGAAGAATGCAGAGTCCCTGTAATCACTAAGCAGGTAAAATCTGCACTCTCTAAAGCCAAAAACACAGCATCCATGGGAGCGGACAACATCCCAGGCTGCATTTTACACAAACTTCAGAACGAACTGGCTCCCCACTTAAGCACCATGTTTAATAATAGCCTCACATCAGGCTTTGTGCCCACTGAATGGTGCACAGCAACAGTTATCCCACTCCACAAAGGGGGAGCCACCACTGATCGCGGGAGCTATCGAACTATTAGCCTGACGTGCCTGGTCTGCAAGGCAATGGAACGGATCATCATGGAACTCATAAACAAAGACATTGATAACCTCCAAACTCTGGATCCCACCCAGTTCGGGTTTGTGAAAGGCAGATCATGGCTCCTGAACCTGATCAACTTCTTTGAGGCAGTCACCAAAGCCGTAGTTGAGGGTAAGGTGGTTCACACAGCCTATGTTGACCTCACCAAGGCTTTCAACACCATCCCCCATTCTGGAATTATAGCTAAACTCACTAAACTAGGTATAAATCCCTACATCACAAGATGGGTTGCCAACTGGCTCACTGACAGAACCCACACTGTAAACGTTGCAGACTCCAAATCTGACCTCAAAGCAGTGACAAGTGGAGTACCACAGGGTTCCGTCCTGGGACCTCTCCTGTTTGGTATCTACTTCTCTGAAGTACAGGCTAACACAAGGCCTCTGGATAATGAAGTTCGCAGATGACTGCAAACTAGGAGCCATAGTCAAGTCCCCTAATGATGTGGACATCCTACAGAAGGGCCTCGCTGAGAGAGATGCCTGGTGTCAGAGCCATGGCCTCAAGCTCAATGCCAAAAAGTGCAGTGCCATCCCCTTTGGTAAAAACTCTGTACCCATGAACCACTACATAGGCAGCAATCTACTTAACACCCAATGCGTGATAAGAGACCTTGGGACCCAGGTGGACAGTAGTCTCTCCTTTGATAGTCACATCGCCACAGAGAGTAGTCAGGAAGTCCTTGTACTTTGCACACCTCATCATAAAAGGGTTCTCATCCAGGAAAAAGAGGTCATTGTTCCCCTCTACTCGACACTCATTAGACCCATTATAGAGTACAACACCCCTTTTGGAATGTACCTCACAAGACATCTGCAGCAGCCGGAAAGCCCACAGAAGTACCTCACAAAGAGGATTACTGGCCTCAAACAAATGCCCTAGACTGACCGCCTCAAAAAACTCCAGCTTTACTCCGTAGCATATCGCCTACTCCGAGGTGATCTCTGCCTAACATATAAAGCTATCTCAAACCCAGAGCTGTTGGACATGCTACACCTAAAGAAATCCCAATCCCTCCGAGCTACACGCTCTTGGGACCTAAACCTTGTCACCCAATAAACAGGACATGCTGGAGGGATAGATTCCTGTCCCAGAGACTTCCCATACTCTGGAACAGGCTACCCATCTATGTCAAGCAAAGTTCTTCATTAGCACTCTTCAAGAAAAATCTTGAGTGGATGGGAAATAGGAAATACACCCCGGGGATCACTTCTGTGTCTCTGTTCGACAGTGGCACAGGAAAATAACTTTCTTGGGTGGCGTAAGCCAGGGAACCTTGTTGGCTAGGCTTACGTAGGCCCTTGGGCCGATAGCTTAGTACCTACCTATGAACCTATATATGTTTGAGTGTGTGTGTATGTGTGTGTGTATATATATATATATATATATATATATATATATATATATATATATATATATATATATATATACACACACACACACACACATCTATATATATATATATATATATATATATAGATAGATAGATATAGATATAGATATAGATATAGATATAGATATAGATATAGATATGTGTGTGTGTGTGTGTGTGTGTGTACACACACAGGTGTATGTCACTTCATCTAAAAACTGAACACAACTTATCAAAACACAACTTATTTGAACAAAACTTAACCAAACTCATTTCATCTAAACCAAAAACACAAAAAATAAATACAATAGTCCCCCAGGGCTCTGTATTAGGTCCACTCTATTTTGGCATCTATTTCTCTGAAATGAAAGCAAATGCTGAAGGTTTAAGGCTGGCTAAGTTTGCAGATTGCAAGATGGTGGTTATCAACTCCCCTGCAGACACTAGCATTCTTCAAGAAGGTCTGTCTCTGACTAATAAATGGTGCCAAAGCCATGGTCTTAAACTCAATGCTAAGAAATGCATATTTGTACCCTTTGGGAAATCAACCATGCCGGCTAATTACCATGTTGATAGTACACTCCTAAGAGTTGACCCATTGGTCAGGGATCTGGGTACGCATGTAGACAGTAGCCTTACCTTCAACTACCACATGGCCAGAGTGGTGAGGAAACCCTTTTATGTTACTTAACTTATAAGTAAGGGCATGTCCTCTAGATCCAAAGAAGCCATTATCCCATTGTACGTATAGACACAATGCTCCCTTTGGTATGTACCTGACCAGGCATATGCAGCAACTAGAGTTTTTTTCTTTTACGAAAAGAATACAAAGTATAACAAACCTGCTTTATGCAGAGAGGTGTAAAGCCGTTTCCCTCTACTCAGTGTCCTATAGATTGCTGAGTGGTGATCTATGCCTGGCTTACAAGGCATCCACAAAGCACCTATATATTCATAAGTCAGAGTACCAGAAATACAAGGTCTAGGGGCCTGAATTTTGTCTGTGACAAACTGAACATGCTGGAGAGACAGATGTGTCCTCGAGACTGACCCTCCTATTGAAAAAGCTTCCCATCCACGTGAAGCTGAGGTTGTCTGTTAACCAGTTTAAGCACAACCTAGACAAGTGGGTGGGGAATTGGAAATTTACATCATGCCTTGCACCCGTATCCTTTATGGACAGAGGTAGCTTATAAATGGCTGGCCTTCAGTGTCATATTTGGATGCAGAACATCATTATTCTTTCAGGAAAACTTGGCCAGGCTTAGAAAGGCCCCTTGGGGCATTAGCCTAGTGACAGTCTGTGAATCTATGAATAAAAATTAAAAAAATGTTTTACTACAGTGGAAGAAAGGGAGACGCACTGGAAGTGCACCACCAGCTCGCCCGATCCAGCAAACTTCAGTACGACTTACAAGTCTTTAAGAAAAAGACTCACACCAGTGATGAAAAACTTGTAAACTTTTATTACCAAAGTTAAAATAAGTAAAATGTATTGAAGAATATCCTTAGATAAAATGAGATTAGGTACGTTTTTTTTTGATGATTTGTGATTAGATAAAGTGATAAGTTGAATGACACACCCATGTACATCGCATATTGATGCAAGTTTGATACTAGTATATGAAAATAATTGCATGTGTGTGTGTGTGTGTGTGTATATATATATATATATATATATATATATATATATATATATATATATATATATATATATATATATATATATATATAAAAAACATATAACTTGCTGCTGTAAGTTTGATATTGGTTTATGCAAAGAACAGCAGACAAGATAAATGTAAATGTCGTGGCTTCCTTGGTAAATTTTAATCCCAAACATACAGTGCTGTTCATTTCTAATGACAATGGAAGAGGAAATGTGATTCATATTTGAGTAAAAAATAAATCTAAGTCTGGTGCACATGGAAATAAGAGATAATGATTTACCAAAATGAAAGCCTCCTTGGTTAGCTATGGCTTTGTTTCCTGCAGGACAACAGATAATGTTTTTCTGGTGGGCTCTGACTCGTTGCACCTTTCTTGGGTATCCTCTTTCTGCTTGTACTGTTCCAGAGCACACAGACTATTTATTAGTTCTGAGGCATCATTTCCAGTATTTACCTTTCTGGTGCCCCTGTGGCTATTCCCACATTTGTGATATGCATAACATTATGTTGTGGTATCCTGCTTGGAGCAGTATGGTAAAATGACCTTTTGGACAGTTTGAGTCAGTTGTCCCTTGTGGATCATCACTTGCCTTCCTTTCTTGGATAGCCCTGGCTAGTTGTGTTTTTCTTCAAAAGCATATGCTGGGGTATCCTTTTGGTGCAGCATAGACTGGACTAGTTGGGCTCTTCCAAGGCAGTACTGGCTGGTTTTCTTCTTCATGCAGTGCAACACAGATTAACTGCATTCTGCAAGACTGCTTTACCTGGAGGGTGTAGACTTAACTTCAGCAATGCTGTTAAGTCAGAATATATTTCAGATATGCTGGAGTGTGATGTAGAACCTATACAAAAAGATGAAAAAGTACTTCTGCTAGAACTTGACTGTAGTTGCAGTTTATGTAAAGGACTGTAGAATTTGGATAAGGGCTGCCACCACAGAAAAAGTCATCACTAAAATATGCCATTCATTGTTCTGTGTTCTACATAGGAGAGTTTCTTACCACTGGCCATTAATTGACTTTTAATTTGTTGTCTTGTGCAGTGTCCCCATATTTCAGAAGCTACAGGAAGATGTTCTAAGTAAACTGACAGATGTTCTAGAGGAGGTATGCAAACTTACTGATGCACAGTAGGTATCTAGTTTATTTTATTTTGCTCATTTTAGCCTGGTGGATTGCCTACAGGCACTTGAAAGGATAAAAGACTTGCTCAGAACTGCATAACATGCAAATAGAGATCACAGAAATTAATGTTGCAGTACTGATTCTTGTACAGAAAACATAAAAACAGTAAATGAGTGCACTTTATTGGACTAGCCCTAAACTGTCATTTTTAAGACCATAGTGAAATTGCATAAAAATGAAATATTGTGACTATCTGCAAGCCACCAGCTATCCCTTCACTCTTTTGCAGACTATGTAAACCATGGCAATATTAACTAAATCTGATGTTATGGTGATCCCCATTACTTCTTTTTCTATGAAATTCCTAGAACTGTGAATGATTACATAAGTTACTATTATCCAGATGGTAAGTGTGTCCAAGACTTTAATGCTATTTTAGAGTGGTCTGTACAGTGTTACCAAATATATATAACTATAATATGTTAAAATAGTTTCAAAGTTATTGCATGTCTTTTCCTGATGTATGATTCATTTATTTTGTTGTTGACCTAGACACTGTAATATCTTAGCATTATTACACCACGGTATTGAGAGCACATTCAGGTGTCTCCTGACTTCATGCAACTGTAATGACATGATCAGCTGTGACTTTGATCATTGAGATGTCATTTAGGTAACCATATCAAGGTTAAAATGAATGGCAGATGTTTCCAAATATTTTCCCTTGCAAATATTTTAGGTGATTGTCAAACATTGCCATATGTTTTGAAAAACAGTTGTCATGAAAAAATTGTGTTACTGATGTGATGATGTGTGAGGTATTACCAGCTATGCAGAAGTTGGACAGTAGATGTGTAACATATGCCAGCATAGCTAGCTGGAGTTTTGTAAAGAATTTGTCATTTGTATATTAAACTTATTTGTACAGATGTTTGTGTTGAAAATGTATTTGTAAAGCTGCTGGTATTAAAATGTACCTGTGACACCACTGCACTGGCCCTGTAATCAAGAAGCCTCAATCCTCACCACTAACACCAGTGAGGGACATGCACATTGCGATGATAAGTACAAACACAGTAAAATACAATTTTCCCTTAAGAGCACACAGAGATCACAGTCAGTCTGGGGCTGGTTTCTCTCTCTCTCTCTCCAGATCCCCAGTAAGACTCCCCACTGGCACAGCTATAGGGTTAAGATCTCAGTCGAGTGGTCAAGCCAAAACTTCCAGCAACCCTCTCTGTCCAGCCAGTGCTTCGTGTCCCTGGCCATGTAACTGGCACACACTTTGATGTTTGATTTATATATATAAACACACAGACACTCCTGGGGAAGGCTGGCACAGGTTCACTAGCTATGCCTCCTTCTGCCCAGACTATACGGTAGTACTACCTGGCACCAACCACACTTCTCAGCTACTATATAAGGCCCTTCACAAAGGGTGAGCAATTCTACTGAGTAATGTTACTATTATCCAAATGGTAAGTGTGTCCAAGACTTTAATGCTATTTTAGAGTGGCTTGTACAGTGTTACCAAATACTTATGCAAGTATGCTAAGAGCTTATATATCTCTAATCAAACCAGCCAGGCTTAAATATATTTAATAATAAATAACAACAGAACAAGACAATACTCAATAACCCAGTACAGTGACAACAGAGTTTAGAATCACAGGAAATACTTTAAAACAACATTGCAGGACAGTCTCACATAAATACAGAAAACATCTAGACTGACCTTACTATTTTCCTATCTATCTCTAAGAGACCTACTATGTATTACAGAGCAAGGCATGTGCTGGTGAGATGTTTACAGTCGAGCGACCAATAGAAAATGCACAGACTTTCTCCCTGAGATAGTTTTTAAATTAATAATACGCATTACTGCTGGGTTAGCTAGATGACATCATTATTTGACACTTGCCTCTAGTTCTCAGACTAAACAGATGCCAGCAGAATTTAAAATGTCTCTGTGAAAAATACTTCTCTTAGAAACTGACTCATCTCTTAGAAGCTTGCCTGAAACTGGAAGTCGTAAAACAATAAACACTTTTACATTTTAAACCTAGTAATTATTTCTGTCTTAAGACAACAGAAACAACTCTAGCTGCAGACATTATGTCTTCTAGCTGTGGTAAACACAATTGTAAAACTCTTTACTTATTTTCTCAGAGTTTGCAAGTTAACTCTGTATGTTCCAACTTCTTCCATGAAAACATAGGCATGTAGTCCATATACATTTCTGCTCTTTTCCAGCAGGGTGCACTGTGGTTACATTTCTGAAGCTCAGCACATAACACATAGGTTACTTACATTTGTAGACAAGCCTATGGATCATATTAATATTTACAATGACATATAATTATTTACAAAATTCTAGCTAGATGGGCTGGCAGCCTTGAAAATTGAATGTGGAAGGATTGAAGGACATTACTGTAAGAAAAAAGAAAAGAAAGACAGATGATGACTGCATTGCTGAAGCTGTGGATGTACAAAGCCAGCTGGATGATGATTGTAAGCCTGCAAATTTGATACACAATGAAAACAGTGAGATTAATAAGACTAATGGTGATGAAGATCATTCCTTTGTAACAATTGATAGAGCCGATATTACGGTTTTAGAAGCTGAAGATCTTCAGATCTAGTCAGAAAATATATTTTTGTAATTGGAGATTCAATTATTAGAGAAACTGATACTAACATTTGCAGATAAGATAATGAACATTGAATAGTGTTATGCTTGCCAGGAGCAAAAATAGTTGTGAGGTAAGCCTTGGAACACCTTAATGTAAGGAAGTACAGATCTGTTTTTGTTCATATCTGTCCAAATGATCTCATCCACAAGGACTGTTTGACTGTTAGTAGGGAACTTACAGCCCTCTTAGTATATAGAAAGGATAGTCAGATTACTCCAAAAGAAAAGATTTTTTGGGTAAATACCCACATGGAAAAAATGTGTTGTTTTCAAAAATGGAAATATATAGAGCATCCAATCCTAGTTTTGGGCACACGTGCAGACAGGATAGCATGCATTTGTCAAGATCAGGAAAGAGAATTTTTGCAGCAGATATTTTGTAATATTTGACGAACACTAGGCAGGATTTTTGCCAGATCAAAAATTTAACAGTTCACAGATAGCAACATTTGATGCATCTGATGGTGGTTAATGCTAGGAGCATCATTAATATGTTTTTTAATTGGAGAATTTGCTAAGTTTACAAAAAGATTGATGATTGTGAAACATGGTTAAAGAACAATGACTGGAAACCAGTTCTGTCAGGGTATAAATGTTTTTACTGTAATAGACATTCTAACAAAAAAAATCAGGTGGAGGTGTTAAGATAGGGATTAACAGTAGTTATGAGACCTGTGATTATTACATGTTCAGTGATAACACCAATACTATAGACTGTGTAACTGTGACATTAAAGACAACCCTGGCACACATAATTGTTAGAGTGTATACGCCACTAAAGTCAAGTGCTGATAACCTAAAGGAATTCATACATTTCTTGCATGAAACACAGGAGGGAAGAATAGTAAAATGAAAAAAAAACAGAAAACTACAGCAAGTAAAATGAAAAGTCCCGAAACGAACTGGAACTCCTATCCGGATTGCCATCTAACCAGTCCAGATTACAAAGACAAGGCATCAGTGTACATGCCCAGAAGTCTATGCGGTTACAAACTGCATAGACTGGAAGGAGAACGGACTGCAACATCTGCAGTCTAGATAGGAAATGATTGGCTCCCAATCTGCATAGATAGCAACTGATTGGCTCCTGGCTCGTATTTGACCCACTGTCGGACCCAGGATTTTTGTTTGTCTTACTACTGCTGCTGCTGCAATCTTGGGACTCAGCAGATGCAAGGGGAAACTGATGTTTTTTTCTCAGTGCTGTAATTAGCAGCTGCAAGCATGGTTTTCTTGGACCCCGGGCTGTGTGTGCTTATCTCACTACTGCAATCTCGGGGCTTTGCTCAGACTTTTCTGCTTCCCAGTAAGGGCTGTATGTACTTGTCTTGTCTGACTACTGCAGTGCGTCTGTGTGCGCGTCTCGTCTCACTACTGCAGTGTGCGTATGCTCGTCTCGTCTCACTACTGCAGTGCGTGCGTGTGTCTGTGTGTGTGCTTGTCTCGTCTCACTACTGCATTGTGTGTGTGCTCATTTCGTCTCACTTACTGCACTGTGTGTGTGTGTTCATCTTGTCTCACTACTGCAGTGTGTGCGTTTCTCATCTCGTCTCACTACTGGGGTGTGTGTGTGTGTGTGTGTGTGTGTGTGTGTGTGTGTGTGTGTGTGTGTGTGTGTGTGTGTGTGTGTGTGTGTAAAATGCCCCAATTCAGTATTCCTGGTGGCTACAGTTACTCAGGCTGAAACCCTGTACCTTGGATACAGTTAGCAAGAGCCTGAATTCCCTACCTACCACCACTGCAGATTTTTGCCTCATGTTTTTGCTCTGAATCTGATCTGTTCTGTTCCTCATAAAATCTGTGATTTCCTGGATTTTTGTAGTAAATAATGACAGGCATTTGAATTTCAGAGTTCATATTCTCCAGAAAATATATGGTAACGCTACACAAAACCTTTTATTCTACCAATTTTCTAAGTTTATAAGATCAATATTTGAAAATTGTCCCTATTTTGGGGGCTGTATTCCCCCATTATTGGCTTTGTCCAGGTTTTCTTTTGCTAAGAGGTTGAGAGCTATGGTGAGAACTGAATTCACTGAATATGTTTGGGGACTGTATTCCCCCATTATTGGCTTTGTCCAGGCGTTTAGTGCTAAAAGGTTGACATTTACTAAATGATAGCCATTTAAGTTTCAGTCTTCATATCTGTTAAGAAACAGCTTATATGACATAGTGGTATGTTGTTCTGACTGTAGTGCACAGGGTCCTGGGTTCAAGACTTGGCAGTAAAATGCATGGTGGTAAAAACATTTTATTCTAACAACTTTCCAAGATTATACAAGGAATGTTTAAAATGTGTCTAGTTTTTGTCCCCCCCCCAGTAAATGTTGGCTTTTTCCAGATTCCGTGTGCTGCAAAGTTGAGAGATACAGTTGTTTGTCGAGTGGATTTTGCAAGGAGCTGAGAGCTTCAGGGGAAGATAAGTTTAGTGCTGCTTATGCTGAGTCTGCTTGCATTGTTAATAGCATAACAGGTTGAATACTTGCTTTTGATGCAGAAATCTGTGGGTTCTACTCTCACAGTATTTAGATGCATTGTTGATACTGTACTGTGTTGTACTTTTAAAGGGGGTAGATGCTGCAGTCCTGAGAATGTCCTCTTTGGCGAAGATACCTAGTAACGATGAACCTGTTAGTTTGCCATCCATTCCCTATTGCAATATTACTAGCTTATCATTTTTTAATGCAGCATAGGAAATGTATTCCTCAAGGGCAAGAGGCCCTTTATTTGTTGATGAAATAATGAAATATAAAGTTGTTTGCTAGCAGGAACCTGTTCATTAGTTATAAATCTCTTTAATATGGAATTATTTAGATAACTTTTACTTCTGCAGAGATTGTGCATATTTACTGATACTGGTAGATTGTAGAAGTCTGAGTAGACTTTTATGATGGAAATGTTCTAAATTGGGCAGTTTTGTCATTATTGGTGCATGCATATTGTTTCGTTGTTTACTGGAAAATGTTCAAATCAATAAATTTAAAACACCCTCTAACAACTTGTACTGTATTATGCAAGGAATATAATTTAGTACAATCAGGAAGGTGTTTACTGATTATCTGATCAGCTCAGGTACGCCCCCTCTCAGTTCTTGGTTGAATTTGTTCGATTAGGAACCAATTAAATCAACTATCAACAAGCATAAACATTTTTTTGTTACTGTATATTTTTGCTGAGTCTGAATGCTGCTGAAAGTGATGAAGCCAGATTGAACCAATCACCCCTCTTAGATCATCATTTTTTTGTGTGGGAGGGAGCTAAGTCCGCCGTGTAGGATTTCTGCCACACAATTATCCCGGCTGAACTATACCTCTCAACTGTCCAGATTTTCGCAGAATGAATAGATTTTTTTCTTCTTATTTTTGGTTTGTTCCTCGTAAAATTTGTGGCTTTCTGGCAAATCATTTAGGAATGAAGTCACTTAATGACGGGCATTGAGTTTAAGACTTCATACCCTTCAGAAGAATGCATGCTAAAGCAAGACCAGTTATTCTATCAACTGCCTAAGTTTATACAAGAGCAATTTTTAGTACTGTTTGTTTGTTCCCCCAATATATTTGGCCTTGTCCAGATTTCCTGCGTTAAGAGGTTGAGAGCTATGCACAAATAAATCGCTTTATAGAATTAGGTATATCCAGACCTCTCAACTGTCCCTGATTTTGGCTCAAAATGTTGCTCTCCCCCTAATAATCTCTCTGCAAAATGGCAATTTTGAAAGAAACATGGAGGATTTACAATTAATAAATAATTGTAATGATCAGAGTTACATATAACTTTTATTTTAGAAATGCATGTAGATTATCTTATTTTGTCAGCTGCTCAACCTAACAGTAATAATATTAAAAAAATGTGTCCTTTTTTTGACAGGTTCCCAGCTGTGTGGTGTGGCTATTTTATATTTTTGCATCACATTTTTGGTCTGTTTTAAATTGTGGTTTTCTGCCAAATTAGTTGCAAATCATTAAAGACTGAAGTTAGAAAATAATGACAGACATTTGTGTTTCAGATTTCATACCCTTCAGAAAATTCATACTAATGCAAGACCTACTATTCTATTATCTTTCTAAGTTTATAAGAGCAATATTTAAAAATTGTCCTTATTTTTGGGCCTTTGTCCTACTTCTGTTTATGGCGTTTTCCAGATTTCTTGCTCTGAGGTTGAGAGGTATGACAAATATGTCAGGGCCATTACTGTCAGCCAGAGACATTCCAAATTGTGACATACTTGTTGTACCCCACTCCCCCATGTAGTGACTCTGGAAAGGAAAGGAGCAGTTATGCACTGTAAGTGTGCAAAGTATCCCCCATCCAATGTAGACGCAAGTAGTACTATGGCTTTTCATCTATCCTTAATTTTGCAGAATGTTCTGGTTTTCTGTCATATTTTTATACTGTTGACTTATGCTTCTTATTCAGAAAATGCATGTTGTTGCAGTGCATGTTGCTCTGTGTTTAAGTACCAATGCTTTAATGGCCATCAGGTAAGCTTGTCTGAGATTGTAAGATGCAAGTAAGCTTTAATAAGCATACTGTTAAAGAATTATCAACATTGAAAGCCTTTTTGTTGTTGCCATGCAGAGAATATTTACATAGCTAGATAACGTATAAACCTTGGGTATTGAAATGCATATGACACTTTTGGTAATAAAGGACACAGTTACATTATTTTCAGAAGCTCATTACATTTGTTGGAGACATGCAGTCATCTTTTCAGACTTTACCAATAAACTAAACAGAATGCCAATCTATCATGTGTGGTCCATAAACTGTACAATAATCCTTTAAGCAAGTTATCTTGAGCTTGTTTCTTGTCTGCTGTTCATTTTGTACTTTGATCATGTTTTCCCTTGAAAGAAGTAGATAGTTGTTGTCAGGCTGCACCGCAGTAGGTTTTTTTGGATAAGAAACATTTCTACAAGTGGGGGTAATCGGTATCAGAGATTGCTGCTTTCAGCATGTCACTTGGCACTTTTATAAAGCTGAATATAAATTATAATTAGAACTGCAGTGCAAGGAGAAGTGGTTTTGAGTTGAGTGCTCCTTGTTTTTTTATACTTTATTTCAACTGGAATTCCAGTAATGTATTTAAAAAGTAATTTATTTGTTCATGCCTCACAACTTTTTTGTTTCCATCTAGATATTAAGTAAGCTGTCATGTAGTCAGTGCATTAAAATATTTTTTTTCTTCTCCACTTCATTTTGTCTTGGTTGGACTCTCATAATAATGGTTTGGCACCCAGGGCAGTGCAAGTCCCAGTTTTTGTGGTTTTGAGCATAGCTCTGCCCCTTCCCGGTTGGCAACACCCCTTCCCATTGGCCCCACCCATTCATCTGTCTCCTGCAGCCCCCTTTGATTTGAAGTCGCCACTGCTTACTTACCTGAGCATAACCATAAATTTCAACAAATCCCAACTGGAACCAGTGCAGGTTCTTGATTTCATTGGGGCTCGTATAGACAATATTTGGGTTGGGAGGGTGGCCTAATGGTTAAGGTGTTTGCCTTACAATCACAAGGTGGTTTGTTGTTTTGTGTAGATAAGATAATAGGCTTAGCTTAAAGTGGCCTTCACAAGGGCAGTTAGCTTAGTACTAATCTATGAACCTATGAAACAAGGCAAGATGTTTTTACCTCCAGGCAGGCTGCTTTCCCTTCGACATCATGTCTCTTGCATCCTTCAAGCCAAACTTCTCCCAGCGGATTTAGTTCTTTGGGAGTTGGGGTCCATGGCAGCCACGATCACTCTCGTTCCAATGGCACACCTTCATATGAGAGTCCTTCAGTGACCTCTGGCTGTACAGTGGTCCTTGCTAGACCTTCCCTTATCACATGTGGTTCTATTGTCTCAGGTTTGCAAGGATTCTCTTCTTTGGTGACTTCAATCCCTGGACCTATTTCTGGTTTGTCTGTCTATTCTCTCCCCTGCGATCACAGTGACCACGGTCACCTCCCCTGCTCGGGTGGGGGGCACTGCATGAGAAGGACGGCCCAAGGCATATGGTGTTCCCTAGAGAGACCCATCTGCATATCATAGAGTCCTAGAGATGAGAGCAGTGCTTTTGGCGTTGCAAGCTCTACATGCCTATCTTTCTCAGGAGACTATTGCCATTCAGACAAGACAGTATGTCAGTAGTCTGGTACATCAACAAATGGGGGGCGGGGGAGATCAGATCCCTACCCCCTTTGTTGAGAAGCCATGAGATTGTGGGAGTGGGTGATCTCCTCTGGTCATTTTCTGGTGGCAACGCACATTCCTTGGAGGTCCAACATACTGGCGAACAGGCTCAGCAGATCTATTCTGATGCCTTATGAGTGGTCTCTGAATCCTTCAGTAGTAGAGCAGATCTTTCTAAAGTGGGGTTGGCCTTGCTGCAATCTCTTCACCTCTCCTTCCAACATGAAGTATAGTGAGTATTTCGCTCTGAACTCCCATCCAGGGGAGCCCCCCAGAGACTCTCTAGTTCATGCTTTGACCCTGTGGTCTACTATATGCTTACCCTACACTGCCTCTGATATCCAAGTTCATTCAGAAAGCACGATGGCTGGGAGCTCAATGATCCTCATTGCCCCTTTCTGGACTCGTCACTTTGGTTCCCCTCTCTGTGATCTCATGCAGTGTGTCCACCTTGGACGCTAGATCTGGTTCTGGATCTGATTACTCATCCCTCATGGATCTCTCACCCGGACTTGGCCTGAAGCTCACGGCTTGGTTGCTCCAGTTTCCTTGATAGTTAGGATTCTCAGGCTGTCTTCTCCCATTAAGAAGATTTTGGTAGCATCTCACAAATCATCTTCCAGGAAGGTTTATTCGAGTAAATGGAAGCGTTTCTCGATCTGGGCTTCTCAGCATGACCTGGATCGTTTCACTGCACCAGTTCTGGTCATTTTGGAGATTTTGGCTGATATTTTTAATCATGGCAGTAGCTTCTCTGTGATTAAGGTACAATTGGCAGCGATTTCAAATTTTTCATATAGGCAAGAATGCATCATCTTTGTTTTTGTCCAAGGTTTGTAAGGCCTTTTTGAATGAAAGGTATCTTTGTACTTAGGCCTCCAGTTAAAGATTCTTTGCCCCATTGGGATCTCACCTTGGTACTGCAGGCTCTGGTTTCTCCCCCCTTCAAACCAATGGCTATGGTTGAGTTGCAGATTCTGTCTTGGAAGACAGCTTTCTTGTTTGCATTTACCTCAACCAAGAGGGTTTCTGAGAGCCAAGCCTTAACTGTCAAGCCCCCTTATATGGTATTTCATAAAGACAGGGTATCCCTGCGGACTAATCCATTTCTTCTGAAAGTGACATCAGAGTCCAATATTAACCAAGTCATCAATCTGCCAGTTTTCTTTCCAAATTTCCAGAATAAAGGAGAGTACAAATTGCACTTGCTTGATGTCCACAGGCAGCTGCATTTCTATTTGGATAGGGCAAAATCCTTTCCTAAGGCTGAACAACTTTTTGTTTCCTTTTCTAAACTCTTCTTGGGAAAGTCTGTCTGTAAAGTTACTATTGCTCGATGGATTTCTGAATGCATCTTGTTGGCCTATAGCGCCAAATGGGTATCTCCACCAGGGCATGTCCGGGTGCATTCCCCCAGGTCAGTTGCTACTTTCGCAGCCTTTTGATCCAGGGTTTCCTTAGATGATATCTGTTCTGCAGCTACCTTGGTGTCATCGCATACATTTATCACCCATTATAAATTGGATCTTCTTTCCAGGGGCAGGGAATTCTTTGGCTCAGCTGTGCTCCAGAACAGTCTTCCATGAGGACCTCCCAGGGTTTGTTGGTAGCTGGGGACTCTGTCCTACAGGATGAAGACCAAATGAAAACAGCAACTTCAGATAGAAACGTTATGTACTTACCATAACATTCCATCTGAGTTGTTGCGTTTCATTTGTCTTCAACTATCCCTCCCTTTTTCCCCCTGCCTTGTGTGGGCTGTGTAGTGGACTGGATGAAAGAGTCCTAGCCCCTCTTTACTGGCTAGTCCTTTTCTTGATGAGTTTTTACAGGTACTGTCAGTTTTATAGGTATATGCTCTAGGCTGGGGTGCTGCTGTTCTGAAACAAACTCTGAGTGGAGGAGGTAGACAGGGGCATTATGAGTAGGGGAGGAGCTTGAAGCTTGGATCTGATGCTGGAGTATGTGACAGTGTCAGATCTGTACCGGATCTGGGGTCCCACAAGTTGAAGACAAATGAAAAGCAACAACTCAGATGGGAACATTATGGTAAGTACATAACTTTTTTTTAATTTTCTCTTATTTTTAAAAAATGTCTAGATCAGTGCCCTTGGCTTAAGCTATAAAGAATCACTTTTTGTCAGCAAGTAGGCTTTAAAAATAAGACAGATTGAAAGTCATGAAATTGCCAAGTTTCTTACATCTGCAAAGATACTAGATTTTTTTCCTCCTTAGCAAATGGTCAGTGGGTGTCAAGTCTGCAGCTCAAGGCAGCTGTATGATCTACTCTAAGTGAAATGTACAAAGATTCATTGCTGACTGCACTTACATAAAGAGATTCTCATGGTAGGTGCAAGCAATTAGTCTTTAAAGTTTTGAGCATTCTTTACTGAGGGACATGCAAATGGGTAGAATGGCAGGCAGTTTAGTGAAAAATAAAGTCTGAAAATATGGGAAGCAAGGAAGAGATGGCCTTCGTAACAGCCTTAATACTTTCATAAATTTAATAGAACCGTGTACAGTTTAGTTTTATTTAAAGATAGCTAGTTAATTTTTTCTTAGGACTAAACAGTAATGTTTTTGAAAGTACACAAGCTATTTTCACTTCTTGGAAAGGAATAGAGATAAGAAAAGAATAGACAGCAATCCATGTGAACAGCATGCACTTTAGCATGGGTGACATTAATTTTAGGTTAATGTCATGGATAGAACTGTCAGTTTGAGGCGGTTCCTGTCTGGAGGGCCAATCTTGACTTGAGGATGTAAATAGTTTTGTATGCTTGTTCTATGTTAATAGAGGATGGGCATTCTGAAAATGTATTTACTTTTTGTTTGTGGGTTTTCAATAAAACAAAGTCTTGAGATACGTAACATAGTTTCAACTGGAGATGAGAAGAAACAAATGTATAACAGATCAGGCTGCCAAACATTAGTGCATGCAAGTAACAGAGAAGTTGGAAATTCACATTCTTAAATTGTCATGTATAACAGGTGGTAACAATATATTTTTATCATAATGGCTATGCTATTTATATTATCTTGGATAGCGTAGGCATTATGATAATATGGGCAGTGTAGCCATCTTATATTATCTTAGTGTGTAAAAAGCCTAACAGGTATAGACAAAAGGGAAAGAATATTGACTTATTATGAAATTTTGTATGCAAATAGCAAAACTTCAGTACACACATTTGGAAATAAATGAGCATGTGAATTTGACAAATAAGGGATTTCTGAATGGATAATCAGCAGAATATAGAGACAAAAGAAGAGAGGAGTAATTATACTAATTGCTAGAGGGGCTCCAGTAGTGATAGGTGAGGACAAATAACAGTAATGCTAGATTTGTAGTACTAAGGGACAATTGGCAGGGAAGAGGATTACGCTGACATGTATTTATATTCTACCAAGAGCTGCTATTATGGAGCTAAAGAAGATTTTAGGATAAATAATCGGCAGCGAATATTACTTATTGGTGGGGACTAGAACGTGATTTGCAATAGTAAGGATGTATCAGGGGAGTAATAAGGGAAACATAAGAAAAGAGGGTAGATTCTGAAGAAGTTTATAAAATTATATGGGATGAAAGATGTGAATTCTGTAGTAGGAATGACAGAATTTACATATTATTTCCCATGGTATCGTAACTGAGCTGGATTAGATAAATTATATTTTGCAGGAACACATGCTTTTAAGTGAAAACTTAAGCACACATTGATTAACTCTTTCAGATCATGCACTGATAACTTCGATAAAAATGCAGAGTAATAAAGTAAAAATGAGATGCAGGTGAGCTCCCCAACCTACATGTTAAAAAGAGAGGAGTTTATGGAATGGCTATTGGAAATTATTCAGGAGTTATTAGGGAAGATAGAATTATCTTCAGAAGTTAAAGCTAGTGAGTGGGCTAAAATGAAAGTAGGGTAGAAATAAATTAGAGAGCGAGAGATATGGTTAAGAAGTAAAAGGAATTACTTAGAGGGGCTGACAAATATTTAAGTATTGCAGAATAAAGGGAATTTCACAGAACAAGAGGAGGCACAAATGCAGAGTGCTATAGAGTTTAGAAAGAGTGTTGTAATGCAACTATGTTTTGATAAAAACTCCAGATTACAAACTTGCAAAACCTATACCAAGAAAAATAACCAGAGAGCCTGTGGAGGTATTAGAGAGATTTTGGAAATTTTATGAAAACTAGTAGAAAGCAGAGAAACGTAGAAATCAGAACAAGAGTACAAATGGAAGGCTTAATCATGCCAAGGTTGGAAGGATTAATTATGCCATGGTTAGAGGTAGAAGATGCTAAACAACTAACAGTTACGATAGGAGGAGATGAGATAAAAATTATGTATAATCAATCTTCAGGAATGTCTCCCAGAACAGATGGTATTCCTGTGGAAATGTGGGGGTTTGAAGGGTAGAAGGTGATAAAAAAACAGAATATGTTTAATGTTATATTAAATGAATGGGAAGCACCTGCATATTGAAAGAAACCTACAGTAGCTATATTACTTAAAGACATTAAAGACCCATAAGATCCAACTTCACATAGACCCATTTCAATTGTAAACCATGATTATAGTGTTTATGGGTATACTAACTAAAAGAATAGCAAAGGTGTTGCCAAAATTGATAAATATGGATTAATGTGGTTTTGTGGTGGTGGTGGGCAAACATTTGACAATGATGATTCAGAGGGAAGCAAAATTTAAGAAAATGCCACTGTTGGTGGGTCTTGATGCAAAGAAAACATTTGACAGTAATCTGGGATTTTGGTTGACAATGGAAGCATTTGCTTCATGGTACAGTAATAAGCTTAATTAAGAGGACATATGAAGGATTGGAGACAAGAACTAAAGTGGGGGAGGGTTCCTCTCTGATAAGTTGTGTCTGAAGAGAGAAACCAGGTAGGTGTCCTCCTTCCCCTGTATTTGTTTTATCTTTAGAACCATTGTCAAAGAAAATAAGGGACTCAGAAATGCAAGAATATAAATGGTATTATAATCAGGAAAAGTCATCTTTATTTGCAGATGACATTATTTTGTAACTGATAAATTCAAAAAAGGACATCTCAGTGTTGTGGAACATTTTGAGACAGTTTCAACATTTTTATGAATATAAACTAATGAAGATAAAACAAAGATTATAATAGTAAATTATTTACTCACACATGAATTAGTTCAACAATACCCATATTTATGGGGACACAATAAGATGACGTCTTCAGGAGTATGGATTAAAAAGGCTTTTGTTATGGCACCTAAGAATATGTGGGGAGAGATTAAACAATAGTATAGAACTAAGAAATTGAAGCTTTTGTTTATGGATATGGATATTAAGATGCACATAGTGAAAATGTTTAGTTCCCTTAGTGTTATATACAGGTCAGGTGTATCTTTATCATCCAGAGAAAACATTTTGGATAATAAAGATTTGAAGGAATTTATCTGGGAGAAAAAGAAGGCAGGAGTCAACTGCGATAAGATGGACTTCCAAAAAGACAAAAGGTAAATGTTAAGTTGTCAATCTCGCCTTCATTCTTGCTGGATGGGTTCGGAGCCGATCCTCGGCTCCGACTCGGCACTTACTAAGCTCGAGAGCTAATATTACTAGCTCGAGGCAACCCTATATCCCATGATGCAAGGAGGAGTCTACCCAGATCTCGTTTGCCGCTTTGCTTATGAGGTGCCTCTTTTACCAGCTCTAGGTAAGTTTTCTTCATATTAAGACTTTGTCTCATCCCTTTTAAATTTAATAACCTTAGTTGTTTTTTGATCCTTAACGTTTATTTTAACCCTATTCCCGTTAGTGTTACCCTTTTTCCGGGTTATTTATCCCCTTCCCTAGGTTAGGCCTTAGGCCTTCCCCTTTCCTAATTTTTCCTGTCAGGGATTGTGTGCGTGTTTGAGTGTGTTGTATCCCTGTTTAGTTTAGATTATTGGATTGGGTGTTATTTGTGTGTGTGTGTCGGTCTTTTCTTTGTCACTTGTGTTTTCTCGACACAGCTATGTCGAAGGACACAAAGGTCTCAGGCTTCAAGAAGTGTGACTCGTGCTGTCAGAAGATGTCTCTGACAGACGGTCACACTTCTTGTGTTTACTGCCTGGGACCTCTGCACCTGCAGGACTCTTGTGCTATCTGTCATGCCTTCAGCCCAAGAGTCCTGCAGGAGCACAGAAATAAATTAATATTGAGGGGCTTATTAAAGCCTGAGAGCTCCCCGACTAAATTGGCTCCGGGGAAGCCCTCGAAACCTGTCAAGCCTTCGGCTGCAAGTCCCAAGCCGTCGGCTACTGGTTCTGCTTCTTCAGTGTCGAGATCGGCTCTGGCCGGAGCCGATCCTTCCATTTTAGAAGTCACAGTATCGGCTCCATCCGGCGCCGATACTGCCAGATCTAGACACTCAGTGTCGGCTCCGGCTGGAGCTGACGTATCCTCGGCTCCTTCAGCTCCACCTATCTCTAAAAAGAGATCTCGATCCCCCTCATTGGAATCGATACGTTCGGCTCCGAGATCACCCCTGCTCTCGGAGCGGAGCCATTGGAGCCGTTCTTCTCTGTCATCCAGGCTGTCTGATCACGACCCCGAGAGAGTGGTGAGTAGACTATTAAAGTCTCAGGCATTGGCCCAAATGCTCCATAGCCCGTCTCAACAGACGGTAGCTATCTCACATCCACCCAACATTCCTCCGTCCACTTTCTTACAGAGCTCGGAGCCGGAGCCGGAGCTCCTCGGAGCCGTGACTGTTGTAGCTTTGGAGCCGATACCACCCCTTTCGGCTCCGTCGTCCTCCACTCCGATTTCCTCCTTGAGGCCTTCATTGGAGGGATCCGGGCATCTGGTCTCTCTCGTCGGCTCCGAGGGGGCGAGTGGCATCGGACCCTTGTCCGACCCCGTTCTCCCTCTCGGGGCTTCAGCGTTGGTGAGCTCAGCCCCGACATCTGCCTTGGAGCCCTCCCTCTCAGTGAGGCCTGGAGTTCCTATCTCTTCGGAGCGGGAACCTTCTGGTCTCTCTGATGGGGGAGCCTTCGAGGTGATGAGGAGTGTACTAGCCCCTGGGCGTAGTCAACGGTTCGTTCCATCAGCTCCTCCCACTACAGTGCCTGCTGACGTCTCTTCCCACTCTCTTGCTCCCGGACCCAGAGATCCAACGCCTCAGGTTTCCCCATTGGGAATATCGTCCTCTTCCGAGGCTTCTCCTGATCCATCAGGTGAACCTCTACGTAAGAGGACATGTAAGAGGAAACATCTAGACTCCCCCAAGTCTATTACATCTGATACTGACTTGGATGAGTAGGAGGGATCCCCAAGGTCCTCCTCTGAGGATGTCTCTTTCTCAGACATCCTTGAACTCCTTAAGCAGAGGGGGAACTGGCCCTCCCTTAATCCTTCCGAGGACGAGTCAGTATACCTGGAGGCGTTCGGATCTCGACCCTCCACCTCCTGTGTGTCTCCGCCTTTCGACCCTCTTATGGACGTGGTGGCTTGGAAGGCGTGGATGGCCCCGGATTCAGTGGAACCTATTCCTAGGAGACCTTCTAAATTCATTACGGCCCCACCACATAGGCAATATTTGGCAAAAGGTGTCCCGGTTAATGCCATGGTGGTGGCTGCAGCCACCAAAAAGGAACTAGCTGATACTTCAGTACCTGTCCATCCTCCTAACAAGGATTCTAGGACTATGGACAGGTACGGCAAGCAGATTTTTTCTTCAGCGACCTTTGCCATGCGATCGCTGAACTACTTGTGTCACTTCACCCGCCTTCAAAGAGATGTTCTTAAAGAGTTGGGAGAAGTTTTACAGGATCCGTCAGCTGCTGGGTCTCAGGATAAGATTAGCTCACAGCTAGGAATCCTAAACTCCATTGTTAACTCCTCCATGCGGCTCATTTCTTATGCAGCCGATGGAGCGAGTAGGGCCGCAGACACAGGAGTGGCTTTAAGGCATCAGTCCTGGATACGGCTTTGTAATTTTGCAGACCCCTTCAAGGCGTCCTTCACTAACTCCCCCTTTGATGGTTTGACCTTGTTCGGACCTCAAGTGAAAGACGCCTTGACTAGATGCGAACAAGATGGCAAAACTGTTTCTGCCGTAGGAGTCCGTTTCTCCACCCCTTCAAGACCTTGCCCAAATGATCAGAAGGGAGGGAAAAATGTGGTTCCGCAAATCTCAAGGAGTCACGCCTGATGCACGAGGTCAGTTTACCCCCAGAGGCAGGGGGGGTAACAACAGACGCCGCCCTAGGGGCAGAGGGAGTCCGCAGAATCAGGGTAGCAGAGAGCCTCTTTCTGACAAACCCTTCCAGCATCCATGAGATGTTGCCCGATTGTCCACCTTCGGAGGCAGTCGGGAGAAGATTATCGCTGTACCCAATAGCCTGGCTTTCCCTTTCTCAAGACAAATGGGTACAGTCGATTATATCCCCTTTCTCAAGACAAATGGGTACAGTCGATTATATCCGAGGGTTACAAAATTCCCTTTATTCAAACCCCAATTCAGCAAAAGGGAACCCTTCCAGACGTTCTACCCAGTCTAAGGGAACTAGCAGTACAAGAGATATCAAAACTGCTAGCAAAAAGAGCCATCCAGCCAGTCCCAGCAGACCAAATAGGATCCGGAATCTACTCAAGGTTCTTTTTAGTACCAAAAAAGACAGGGGACTGGAGACCAATATTAAATCCGAGCAAACTAAACAACTTTGTAAAGAAAACAAGATTCCGGATGGTCACGCTTCAGTCCATTCTACCCTTTCTGGGCAAGGACAATTGGATGTGCTCGGTAGATCTTCACGATGCGTACTATCACATAAAAATTCACAGGCGCTCCAGAAGATTTCTCCGCTTTCGGCTGGGGACCAGTCACTTCCAATTTAGGGCCCTGCCCTTTGGACTCACTACAGCCCCCAGAGTGTTCACCAAATGAATGGCAGCGGTTACGGCTCACCTGAGACATCAAGGATTCCAGGTGTTTCCATATCTAGACGACTGGCTCCTCACTGCCACCAACAGGCATCAACTTCTCCAAGCCAGAGATTACACCATTCACATTTGCAGAGGGCTAGGAATTTCTATAAATTTCGAAAAATCTGCCTTGTCGCCTTGTCAATCTATTACTTTTATAGGCGCAAAATTGGACACCGTACAACTTTCAGCAAAGTTAACAGAACAAAGGATCTTGGACATTCAAAGTCACATCCAGGTGATTCTTCTCAGCAACAAAATTCAGGCCAGATTTGCTCTGAAAGTATTGGGTCTTATGGCGGCCACCATAACACTTCTTCCTTTTGCCCGCTTTTACATGCGTCTTCTACAATGGATGCTATTCGCCTAATAGTCCTTTCAACAACTTCCCATGCGTCACAGGATCACTATAACTCCAACTTGCAAAAGGCATCTGACCTGGTGGATATCGTCCCCTCAAGTCCATCAGGGCAGACCCTTTGTTCCTCCTGCCCCGGTTGCCACGGTTACATCGGACACCTCCCTGATCAGGTGGGGGGGGCATTTTCAGGGCAGGATGGTCCATGGCACTTGACAGCCATTCGAATACCACCTGCACATAAATGTCCTAGAGATGAGACCAGTGCCTTTAATGTTGCAAGCCCTCAACGACTCTCTTCCCCTGGGAACTATTGCAGTCCAAACGGACAATATGTCTGTGGTGTGGTACATCAACAAACAGGGCGGAACCAAGTCCTATCCACTGTGTCGAGAGGCTCTCAGACTTTGGCAGTGGGCAATCTCTTCTCAGCAGTTTTTGATAGCAACGCATATCCCCGGGAAATCCAACATCATAGCGGACAGGTTGAGCAGAGCTATTCTCATGCCTCATGAGTGGTCTCTCAAACAATCAGTGACGGAAGAGATTTTTCAGGAGTGGGGCCTTCCTTGCTGCGACCTTTTTGCTACACCTCAAAACAGCAAATGCCCAGACTTTTTTTCTCTCTTCCCCTTCCAGGCCATCCCCCAGAGATGCTCTAACCCAAGATTGGCCCCAGGGACTTTTATGCCTTTCCGCTGATACCTCAAGTAATTCAGAAAGCAAACCTTGAGAGCCAAGTTGATTCTCATTGCCCCTTATTGGCCTCGACAGATATGGTTTCCGTTCTTACATCGTTATCTCTTGGTACAGCCATGGCATCTGGACCCGGTTCCAGATCTTCTGACCCACCAGTCGGGGCAGCTGCACCAATCCATACTTTCTCTCAACCTCACTGCTTGGTTGCTCCACTTCCATCCTTAGCCAGGCTTCCTATGATTTCTAATCCCGTCCGGGATATCATAGTAGCTTCCCTTAAATCTTCCACCAGAAGGATTTACACTAGTAAATGGCAACGTTTCTCCTTCTGGGCAAAAGCTAGGAATATTAGACCCCTATACTGCTCTGATTCATTCGGTCTTGGATTTCCTAGCTGAGATTTTTCATTCAGGATCCTGTTCCTCCACAGTAAAAGTTTAGCTGGCAGCTATTTCGAATTTTCATATAGGTTTTTTGGACCACAACATTATGTCACATAAACTTTGCAAAGCATTCCTTAGAGGTATCTTTTTACTTAAACCTCCGATTAGAGACCCCCCACCACAGTGGGATCTAAATTTAATTTTAACATTCTTGATTCTTCCCCCTTTCGAACCTGCGGCTGCCTGTTCATTGAAATTTCTTTCTTGGAAGACACTCTTTCTAGTCACCATTACTTCTGCCAGGAGAGTATCTGAGCTTCATGCTCTCTGCATTCGTCCTCCCTACTTAATCTTTCACAAAGACAGGGTATCTCTAAGGACTAATCTGTCTTTCTTACCCAAAGTGGCATCGCAGACGAACTTAAATCAATCCATTGATCTTCCAGTTTTTTTCCCAAATTATTCTGATAGAGCGGAACAAAAACTACATTATCTTGATGTTCACCGCCAACTCAGATATTATCTAGACAAAACTAAACATTTTAGGAAATCTGATCAACTGTTTCTATCCTATGCAGAGAACAGGAAAGGCCTTCCAGTCTCCAAGGTGACTTTATCTAGATAGCTGTCTTCTGTGATTATTTACATTTATCAGCTCAGAGGCAAAGAGTTGATTTCTAGGCCAAAAGCCCATTCTACCAGAGCTCTAGCTACATCTACAGCTTTTCAGGCTAGACTTCCAATTGATACTATTTGTGCAGCAGCCACATGGGCCTCTCCTCATACCTTTGTTTCACATTACAAATTAGACTTGGCCTCCAGAGACAGAGTGAATTTTGGTTCCACCGTTCTCAAGAGTCTGTTCCATTGAGCCACCCAGGATAGAGGTGCTAGGGGCTGTCCCATCCAGCAAGAATGAAGGCGATTGACAACTTAACATTAAGAAGTTATGTACCTACCATAACGCTCCATGTTAGTTGTCTTCTCTCTTCTTTCCCTGCCCTCCATCCCCCTAGCCTGGTCAGACCGAGAAGATTATAACCTCTTCTCTTAAGAAGTTTTATCCCTTTTTCTAGCTAATCAGCTTCTAGTGTCACTAGATTTAGGTTGATCCCTTTTCAGAGGATTATGATAATTATGATTGTCATTTTTAGTATTGTTACCTTTTCTTCCTCCTCTCCAGTTGGAAGAATAAATTGCATAATTTCCTTAGCTACCAAACGAGATCTGGGTAGTCTCCGCCTTGCATCATGGATATAGGGTTGCCTCGAGCTGGTAAAATTAGCTCTTGAGCTTAGTAAGTGCTGAGTCAGAGCTGAGGATCGGCTCCGAACCCATCCAGCAAGAAAGAAGGCGAGAGAAGACAACTAACATGGAATGTTATGGTAGGTACATAACTTCTTATTTTGGATTACCTGATTTGAAGGTATATTTTAAAGCTACGCAGTTAAGGCTCTTGTACATAAATCAAGCAAAAGGTTGTAATTCAAAGTGGAAGTTCAAGAAATGAGAGATTGAGATTTTGGATGCAGATCATTAAGGAGGAAAATAAACACTATACAGAATATTAAATTATATTTATAAAGTTGCAGAAAGTTGTTTAAGACGTAAGCCAACACATAAATGCAGTAAAGATTTTGCCAGTAGAATAGGGATGACTGCAAGTAGGGGGTACAGAAAATAAGAAGGGGCTTGAATTTACTAGAGAAAACTGTCAAAGGAACCAAGGTATTGAAAGCAAATAACTAGAGGGGGAAAGGTAGTAGAGTAGGATGATGACAAGAAGTTTGGACTGTACTTTTCCTATCTCAGATTTATATCACAGTTTTGGCAAAGAGAAAAGAATAGGAGAACCCTAAGTGAAAGATCTGCTCTAACAAAAGTTTTTTAGCTCCTCTAGAACAGAAGCTGCTGTTAAAAAATGATCATTAGTATGGCATCTGAAATATTGCATGATAATATAAGAATCAATCGGAGGAGGTTAGAAAAATTGGGAAGAAAGACTAGAAAAACCATTTAAAATGGAACAGTGGGAGAGTGCATGTCTTGCTCACTGGTGTGCAACAAAGTCCAGGAGTTTTTTTTTTTTTTTTGCTTGAAAGTGTTTGCATATGTGTTTCTATACCCCAAAACAGCTTAAACCAGCACACGAACTCCAGCCACAATACAATGAATTCTTCATTCAATGTTTAGCGCTTTCTTCCCCAAGAAGGGACTTCCTCAGAACAATTAACACAAAAATTACCCAGCCTTTATATACCCACTGTTAATTGCATAAATTGAGCAATTAATTAAAATCAGACTATATTAATTAGTTTAAAAAATTAAAAATACACCAGCTAAACAGTCAATAAACTCACAATTATAATTACATTGAATATTATACATATCAAAACATTATACTATGAATGTTAAAAGACATTAAAAAACATTTAACCCATTAACTGCTTTAATTTTAAAATGCATGCTATATTGACAGCTTCATTGACACCTGGGTACCTAGTTGCATCTAGTCTTAGTTGTCATTTCAATTCACTGATATTTAGATGCAAATTAACAATTCTCCCTTGGGGATCCTTAACTAACTGTTACACAACTAAAAACTTAAAATTGTGGTCCCCCTGTGCCTTAATGTGCCTATATAGGGCATTGATAATTCTCCCTTTTCTAATGTCATTTGCATGCTCACTAATTCGATTTTTTTAAAAACCTGCTGGTCTTACCTGTATAAAAAAACAAACATTTTTGACAGCCATGTACACAACATTTGAGCTGCAACAATTATAATGCCCTTTAATATAAATACATTGTCCATTAAACTTGAACATATCCTTGGTTTCTAAAATGTAATTCCACATTTGTAATTACCTACAGGTCTATTTGTATGTACCCTAGAAGCATTCCCATTAAATTCAAAAAAATCTTTGAGGGACCTATCCCTCCTAAAAACAATTTTTGTGGGGACCTTACCTAGTTTTTGCTCTGTTAGAGTCATAACTCAGAATATCCCAATTTTTGACAATCACCTCTGTTATATTATTAGCATCCAAATTGAAAGTTGTGATGAAACTTAAACCGTACTTTTCAGGCACTCGCCTACCATCCATATTTCCCATAGTATTATACTGCCCAATTATAGATGGCATGCAACCACCTAAAATAGGTTTGTAAACTCCTTGGGCACGTTTCCCCACTACTTCCTTAGTTATTTTTTCTAAAAAATTCCACTGGATATCCCCTTTTGATAAACATATTGATGATAAACTGAACTTCATCTAGAAATTCAGTCAAGATTAACCATTCTGGATGCTCTTACCTATTGTCCCTTGAGAGTAGACTTTTTTTGACACATAGGGTGCCAACTATTGAATTCTAGGTAACAGTTTGAAAAGGTGGGCTTCCTATAAATCTTAGAGTATAACCTACATTCGTGATTGTCCAGGGTTAAATCAACATCTAGGTAGGAAATCCTTTCTTTACTAAACTGGTGAGTGAATTTTAAAAATTCCACAGTACTGTTCATATAACTCAGGAATTTTTTCAGTTGGTCATCAGTGCCCCTCCACAACAAAAATAAATCCTCTAAAAATCTTGTGTAATACATAACGTTAGTCCAGTATACACTTCGCATTAAATATTCCTGCTCCCAGAATGACATAAGATTAGCAAACCCTGGGGCGCAAGCCGCCTCCATGGCAACTCCATTGAGCTGTTTAAAGTACTGACCTTCAAAGCATATATAATTATTTTATAACACTATGTCCTTAAGGGCAGTTATTATATTTATAAAATCCTGGTCATATAGACCAGTTTTAAATAATTGCCTTTCTAGCCATTGGACACCTTCACCATGAGGTATGACAGAAAAATTCGCATCATCAATGGTGACCATAACCAACCCTGGAACTAACTTAATTTTTTCCAGATTTTCCAAAAAGCTCCGAGTCCTGTGTGATATATGAGAATTTAGAAAGTTTTTTTTTGCATGCTATTATCTAGGAACTTACTAATGAAACACAACTTGGATCTATGCCTGTCAACTATTGGACAAAATTTTAATTGTGTTAAACCCTTGTGTATTTTTGGTATACCAAAGATTTTTGGTATCCTGGGGTGTTAGTTACTCAAGTATTCAAGCTCTTCTAGACTAATCTGGCCTTGAAATAGCATATTCTCCAATGCCAAATCAATCTTTGGATAGGCTGCATGGATTTCATTTAACAAACTCTCCTGGCATGTACCATCCATCAAAAGGGAATTCATTTTGTCCAAATACTCACATTTGTTCATCAACACTACCCCACTTCCCTTATCAGGTTTCATAATATGGACCGTTCTGTCACTAGTAAATTCCTTTGATAATTTCTCATCCTGTTTAGTCATATTATTATCAAATTTACACTGGGGATATTTAAAATGCTGTCTAATCTCTTTCTCACATTCTTTTGTATAACCGTATAACGTTATATAAAGGTGGGTTAAAAATGCTTGTTTTTTTCAAGCTTACCCTTTCTTCCCCATTATTAGATTGCCTGTTAAATCAAGTTTTTAAAATTAGATTACGGGTGAAACATTTCAGATCAACTAGGGCATTCACCACATTTCCCTTTCTCGAGGGAACAAAAGTAAAGCCTTTTGCTAAATAATTAGCATGATCAACACCAACCACGTTAGTAGAATAATTGTGTATTTTAAAATCATTCTCACTATTATTGATAACCGTACAAACATCATCTTCAATTGCATTGGTGTTCTGAAAATCCTCAATAGACATACACCCTAAGTTATTAACTAAGTTTCCTCTAAAGGATTCAGGGCTTACAGTACTCAATTCTATACAATTTTCAAACATTATACCATTGATAGGTATACTTTGTGAAGGTGTCCAATGGCTAGAAAGGCAATTATTTAAAACTGGTCTATATGACCAGGATTTTATAAATAAAATAACTGCCCTTATGGACATAGTGTTACAAAATAATTATATATGCTTTGAAGGTCAGTACTTTAAACAGCTCATTGCAGTTGCCATGGGGTGGCTTGCACCCCAGTGTTTGCTAATCTTATTATGTCATTCTGGGAGCAGGAATATTTAATGCAAAGTATATACTGGACTAACGTTATGTGTTATACGAGATTTTTAGATTTATTTTTGTTGTGGAGGGGCACTGATGACCAACTGAAAAAAATCCTGAGTTACATGAGCAGTACTGTGGAATTTTTAAAATTCACTCACCAGTTTAGTAAGGAAAGGATTTCCTACTTAGATGTTGATTTAACCCTGGACAATCATGAATGTAGGTTGTACTCAAAGATTTATAGGAAGCCCATCTTTTCAAACTCTTACCATAGAATTAAATAGTTGGCACCCTATGTGTCAAAAAAAGTCTATTGTCAAGGGATCAAGGGACAATTGGTAAGAGCATCCAGATTGGTTAGTCTTGACTGTGAATTTCTAATGTTCAGTTTATCATAAATATGTTTATCAAAAGGGGATATCCAGTGGAATTTTTAGAAAAAATAAGGAAGTAGTGGAGAAACATGCCCAAGGAGTTTACAAACCTATTTTAGGTGGTTGCATACCATCTATAATTGGGCAGTATAATACTATGAGAAATATGGATGGTAGGTGGGTGCCTGAAAATTATGGTTTAAGTTTCATTACAATTTTCAATTTGGATGCTAGTAGTATAACAGAGGTAGTTGTCAAAACTTGGGATATTCTGAGTTATGACCCTAGTATAGAGCAAAAAGTGGGTAAGGTTCCCCCAAAAATTGTTTTTAGGAGGGATAGGTCTCTCAAAGATTTTTTTGAATTTAATGGGAATGGTTCTAGGGTACACGCAAATAGACCTGTAGGTAATTACAAATGTGGAATGTGTAATTGATGTAATTACATTTTAGAAACCAAGGATAGGTTCAAGTTTAATGGACAATGTATTTATATTAAAGGGCATTATAATTGTTGCAGCTCAAATGTTGTGTACATAGCTAAGTGTCAAAAATGTTCTTTTTTTATATAGGTAAGACCAGTCGTTTTTTAAAAAATCGAATTAGTGAGCATGCAAATGACATTAGAAAAGGGAGAATTACCAATGCCTTATATAGGCACATTAAGGAACAGAGAGACCACAGTTTTAAGTTTTTAGTTGTGGAACAGTTAGTTAAGGATCCCCAAGGGAGAATTGTTGGTTTGCATCTAGATGTTAGTGAATTGAAATGGCAACTAAGACTAGATGCAACTAGGTACCCAGGTGTCAATGAAGCTATCAATATAGCATGCATTTTAAAATTTAAGCAGTTAATGGGTTAATTTTTTTAATGTCTTTTAACATTCATAGTATAATGTTTTGATATGTATAATATTCAATGCAATTATAATTGTGAGTTTATTGACTGTTTAGCTGGTGTATTTTTAATTTTTTAAACTAATTAGTATGGTATCATTTTAATTAATTGCTCAATTTATGCAATTAACAGTGGGTATATAAAGGCTGGGTGTTTTTGTGTTAATTGTTCTGAGGAAGTCCCTTCTTGGGGAAGAAAATGCTAAACGTTGAATAAAGAATTCATTGTATTGTGACTAGAGTTCGTGTGCTGGTTTAAGCTGTTCTGGAGTTTGTTTTTGCACATTTTGTTGATTTTTATAACCCAAGCAGACTTCAACTAATTTTTCCTCAGGCAGATAGCAAATGTTGGAGGTCTGATGGGAAGAAAGAGGTAACTGGAATATGTTTTTTGGGATTGTAATGAATTGGTATATTAAAGTTCCTACAGCGGTCCAGATTTACAGAAACTATTTTTTTTAAAACCCAGAACTCGCCGAGCATGAACAGTTTGAGTTCCGGGACTTGAGCGAGTCAGTTGGACTCGCAGCTTAAGTAGTATATTATTAGTACAACGAACAGCAGTATGCATGCATTATACAAATAAAATATTTTATTTTTTTTTTAATTTTCTTTTTTTCTTTCTTTTCACAGCTGGGGGGGGGGGGTCTGCATTCCTGCAGTCCGATGGCACGAGCCGCCACTAGTATTGTTATAAAGTTTCATTAAAATTTCAATAAATCTTGGATAAAAGTTATATACTTTAAGTACTTTTTGTAAATATGTCCAATTAATTGAATCAAAAGCCTTAGCAATTTCTAAGCTCGGTATTGATATTTCTTTTTTATCTTTATTAGCAATATCTATTCAATTTAAATGCCTAATAATGTTATCCTGCACCCTTCTTCATGAGATCAAGCCTGTTTGATCTTCATTAATTAGATTTGGTATTATATTATTTAATAATTTTGGCAAAATAGCCATTAAAATTTTATAGTCTACATTTAATGAAGAAACAGGATAAGAAGTACATAGCTTCGGATCTTTATCTTTTTTTAGAATAGGGGATGCAATGATAATTTCTATGAAGCCAGAATATTTAATGAACTTCTAACTTCTTCAAATGCATTTATTGATATTTTTAGAATATTATCTGAGATAATTTTATATAACTTGGGAGATTAAAACCTCTAGATCAGGAGCCTTATTATTTTTCAAGTTTTTTGTTTGTTCTTTTAATTCTCTAAGAGTAATGTGTGTATCTTATTTATCATTTTGTTCTTTTGTTACTTTTTGCTTTATGTTCTCTTTAATATTGTTAATATTATTTAATAATTTTTCAATCGGATTGCTAGTCTATGTAAATTTCTGCGATTTACAGTATAAATTTGTAATTTGTTTCTCCATGTTTATTGATACTTTGATTTAATATTTCTGTGTATTTTTGGTCCAGTGCTTTTAGTTCCATATTTGTGTGTCTATCAGAAGGCTTTAAATTTAAGATATCAGTTTTAATTTGGAGTAGATTTAATTAATTATCCCATTCTTTCTTTTTTGAAATATACAAATTCCTAATTCTACCATATATATATATATATATATATATATATATATATATATATATATATATATATATAAGCTTTTAATGTGTCCCATAGAATTACATATTAACTTTCACCATTATTACGGGTCTTCCAAGAAATTCAGTTAATTTAGAAACCATTCTCTAAACCCTTTAATTTTAACTATGTATGCTGGAATCCTTTGCCACTATACTAGGTCATTAGGCTTTAGATTAAGTTTAAAGGTAATAGCATTATGGCAGACAAGGGCAAGTTATTAATACTTCTTGCACTTTCAAATATACTCCATGGGATACAAAACCTTTATCAGTATGTGTTTGGGTGTTAAATGTATATGAATAATAAATATTATTCAGTGTATTTGTCAATTTTAGTTCTTGAATATCTGTAAGATTCATCATGATGATAAAGTTATTTAGCTGTTTAGTCGTAGCTGTTATTTTACATTTTTTGTCATTAGTGGTATCCTTTTCTGACAATATGCAATTGAAATCACTAGCCGATATTATTTCACCTTTAGCATGTAAAGCTATAGTATCTAGATATTTTTTAGCTACTTTAGATCCATCTCCAGGTATCCAATAAATATTAACAAACTTGTATAATTTCTCATCTATCTCAAGCACGGCTAGTCCCGTCATACCATTTTTATCAGTATAAAACTCAATTACTTTAAGCAAAGTCAGTGATTTCTTCCAAAGTATTATAGTGCCTTTCCTTTTAGCATTATAATGTGAATACACAGGTATGAAATAATCTTTATCAGTCTAAGTTCTTTAACAAATGTGTTTTCTGAAAAAAGACAATACTGGCTTTATTTATTTTAAGATATTTATATAGGCTACCTCTCTTCACAGGATTATTTAAGCCATTAACATTTAGTGAAATACATTTATATAATGTCATTTCTAGATACTAGTAAGTCTAACAAAGTGAAATAATAGTTTTTATGTAGTTGATTATACTTAAGCTTACCATCATCTGTTATGGACAAAGTCTTAAAACGATTCAATAACAATGTAGTAGAAATAATTGCAACCCCTAACATGGAATGTAACATTCCTGTTTTAATGACATAGTCATTTAAACCCCCCTCTATCATCCCTTGGTAATTCTGTATCTATCCTCTGCTCCTACCTCTACAAGTATTCATTCGGTAACTTACATTATTCCACACAGCATCCTTTATAATAGTCTTTTAGAATTAGTTATTTAAATGTATTAAATGTCAGATGGAACAAGTCAGTCTATCAGTAATGTATCAAAATAACATTAACTTCCCTATAAATTTAACATGAGAGACTGGTGTAGTTCTAAAAATAGTGTTTACATTCTAAAACTAAACCATGTTTATATAATAGATTACCTCAGTCAACTTAGTCTGCTTATTAATATCATTCATTTAATTGAAATTTTATTGTGCAAACCAGATATCTTAAAGTACTGCATGTGCCTATGTGTGCATAGAGAATCTAAAAGACCCATATAATTTCCATCAGTCAACAGAGTAGATATATGTTCACTCAAACGTTTCATCACACACCCACTAGCTAACTAGTATATCAATAATACATTCTATGTAAAAACTACATCTTGCACAATTCTAAACAAAAGAAATCCTCTCATAACAATATAATTTTAAATGTAGTTCTTGACATCTATTTAAATATTTGAATATTAATATTTTGTTTAAAGTATGTGTATATGAAAAATGCCAGTGTACTTTCATCAGGTTCAGATTGTACTTCACTAGGCATTCAATTTCCTTATGCTAAAGTTTCAGCTTCCACTCAAAAGAATAGTTAATAAAATCTGACCCTAATTAGTATATATAAAACTTGTATAATTTGAGTAAACTTTAAAATAAATATTCATTCTTATGAGTTAACATTTAACATTAATGTCTATACACATTTAATCCTATTATCACTATCTGTGCCCTTCTAGCCCTTTAATATGCACCTTTAAATAAATGTATTATATACAAATTCCCTATTAATTAAATTAATATTCAATATTACAATCTTTATAACTATATAACTGCAAAAATTCACCTTTAATTATTAATCATATCACAGATGTACAGCTGTTTTCCATAACCTTAAAAAGTGTGCTTTGCCCTTTAAATACTCCTGCTTTAGCACATTATTTAAATGCTTCTGTCATTTTCACTTCTTTTAACAATCAAACACTTTACTGTTTATTGGAGTAAAAAAGCTTTTATAATAAGTTGAACTAAAGTAAATAATACATTTTCACCATTAAGTTATACACAAACAGTAAATATATCTTTACTTTACATCCTTTTGCAGTCTTTTCCATTACAGTGTTCCATTTTCTAGAGTTCAAAGGTCATCCTTGGCCTTCTGACATGTTCATTCACACAGCTGCGGTTTCACTCTGACCCACAGAGCTCACATTTCTGCTTTGAAGTACAGAATAAGGTAAGAACTTAATTTCCAGGTGGGAAATACAGTTTAAAAGCTTTCAAAGGCTGCAAAAGCGCTTCCAATCTCGTATATTAAATAAACAGAAAAAACAAAGTGCCCAAACTGCTTTTCTGTGACATACAACAGCTTCTAAAAGACATTACTATATATTTAAATGTTTCCAATCGAACTTTAAGCACAAAAAAAAAGAAAAGTATTTAATATGCAAAGTCTAACTCTGTCATCAATGGAAAGAGTATAAAATCAGTTATATCTGTCCAAAACACTACTATACAATGAATTAATATTCTATCAGCATTTCCTGTTTCAAACAAAGCTTTATAACAACATCAACATTTTCCCTTTCATCAAGAATGTCTTAGTATATTAATATTATAGCAAATGCTTATTTAAAACTTTAGTATGTACCAACAATCATATAATCAGCCTGAAGTACTCTGTTTAGTCTGCAAAAAGGCTTTAGTAAGAAATTGTCTTATAAGCATACATCAGCACAATGCTTGTCATTTTTACTATTTATACCGTTATTCACTCATTTATTTGATGAAACAAAACAAAAAAGAGAGTTTATCTTTGAATGTCTGGAAACCTTCTGTGTCTGTTGACATAGTGTGTTTATATTATAACATATGAATAAAGATCAAAACTAGTCCAAAAACAAGTTCAAACAAAGAAATAGAAGTCCATATTACTCTCCTTTGAACTTTTTATTATTACTTTCTTTTGTTGACCATCCATTTTTAAGGTTACTTGGAACCAATCCATTTCTTCTTGCTTGTCTAGAAGATTATTTTTCCAAAAGTCCAGGGCTCAATTCGATATGTTGGATGTTTTTTGACCTTTAGATAAGAAAATTCTGATTCTTGCAGGAAACAAAAGTTGAGCCTTGATTGATTTCTTGATACTTTTTATTAATGGAATGCATGCTTTCCTTTTAGAAATTACTGTGGAAGTATACTCATTGTCAAATCTGACTGTTTTTCCATTAAAGGTTATTGGAGAGTTAGACCAAGCTGTCTTTGGGACCACGTTTTTATCTTGTGTAGAAATTAATTTGACAATTATAGATCTCGGTGTAGATGGATTTTTTTGTTGCAGTGTTGTTAGAGACCTATGTGCTGTTTCTGTTCTGAAAGAAAGTGACTCTGTCATGTTCAAAGTTTTTGCAAGCCAAGTATTCAAGAAATGTATCATATTGTTACTTTCTCCCTTCTCAGGGACGCCATCTATTCTTGTATTATTTCATCTGAACCTACATTCGAGACCATCCACGTTTTGTAATTGAGATGTATTTTGTTTCAGTAGGTATTTAACTTGACTTTCATTTTCAGTCAGTCTGCCATCTACATCATTTAATGATTCCTTGATGGAAGTAATTTAATCAGAATGTTTATTCTTTCATTCAGTGTATCAGTTTGTTTCTTGTTTTATAGTATCCCTTTTTGATCTCCAATTTGTCTGTTTTAACTGATGTTTCCTGCATGCTAGAAATAAGAGACTGCAGTTCTCTCTCTATTCCATTTTCCTGTGTGGAAGCTTTAAGATGACTCTTGACTGCACTTGACTGAATAAACTTCTGACAGGATAAAATCAATATAAAGTCCCCAAAAACTGATATTCTTGCTAAATATTCTTCACTCCTTATTTAATGTTGTAAAAAGAATACTTTGAAAACGATTAAATAATCCCGTCAGAAAAACTGAAAAGAGGCAGAGCAAAATTTTCATGCTGCTAACTGCTTGGCATCTTAGCCACACCCCCAAGGTAAGTATATTTGTGAAGACAGTGCACCCCTGATAATATATATAGGGGCAACAACTGATGTTAAATATACTGGCTCACTGTGGCACTAGTGGTATTGTTTATGCAAATGTCTGTCAGATTTGTCAGTGTTGTTACATTGGTAAGATAGAATGACCACTTAGTAAAAGGGTTTATGAATGCATTTACAATATTTCAAGGGCTAACACCAACAGTGCCTTCTAAAGGCATATGCAGGTTTGCAAGGGGAAAGCAAATGTTACGTTTTTTCCATTTTAAAGGTTGTGAAAAGACCCTAGGACTTTTCTGGAACAAGTTTCCAGTTCACGTGAAGCATATCATCTTCCTGACCCTTTTCAAACGCAATATAGATCAATGGATAGTTGTCTGCAAATTCACTCCTGGGGTGGCATTCATGCCCTTCTAGACAGAGGAAGTGGGTATTAACTGCCATAGACTCTTACCTCTGTGGACTTCACTCACCTAACATCGACAGTTGGGGCAACTTGGGATAAATATGGGTAGGCTTGTATGGGCTATTTTCGATATTTTTAACTGCCGTTCTTTCAATGTTCATATCCTATAATAATGTGTTTTTAGTGTTAATTTATGATGGGTTGGTTTCTAATTAACTTTTAGGAGTATTTTAATAGATTTTTTTTGTCTTTGTTGAGTTTTAGTTCTGAGTTTCAGGATGAGTGCACTAAACTGAAGCTTGAAAATTGTTTATGCATGTTCATCAAGTAGTGAAGTTTCAATTTTCTCACTGTTAGTGTGTGATCGTAGTACTCTGCTGCCTCCCTGTCCTGGAGGTGGTGATGGTATGTTAGTAGTGATCTGATCCATTTGTGACATGGAGGACAATGACAAATTCACAGACTGATGTAGTTTGTTGTCTATTTTTTATGCCTTTTTTGAATCAATTCACTATGTTATTTACCCTGCTATGCATTCGCAATTGGTCTTCTTACTGTAATGTTGCTCATTTCCATATCATTATAAATTCATTTGCATAAGATGTTGACCCATGCTGTTTCACCAGGTTGTGCAGCAGCACTTATCTGTGTCTCTGAATCACATCTGAGTGTCACTGCTGACTGTGCATTTTTGACTAATGAATTTCTCTATTTGTTTCTGAATCCTGGCCAAATTTCACTCTGATGAGGCTGATTGAAACCACCCCAGTGTGGTAGGTTTCATCTTTAAGGTGTTTTGCTTTATACAACTGACTAGGGTATGACTGTTTATACTGCTAATTCCCATGGCACATCTCTGGTTAAGACAGCCATGGATCTTCTTTTTAACAAAGATGTTATTGGCTCAACCAGCAACTCTGCATCTTCACATCTAGTTCTTAATGCAAAAGGGACAGCAAGATTCTAAATCTGAAACTTGAGTCCATCAATCTTGAAGCTTGAGGAAATATCAAGTTGATTGTTAACATCCATGTTTTTTTTTCTGAAGAGGTGTTTATTTAACAAATTTACACCATTGTGTTGGCAGGTATGCTGCCTGCATCATGCCAAGAATGTGAAATGTAGAGTCAGGTTTAGAATAATATGCCTACAGTATGCTGGCTTGCTAACTTACAGACTGCAGAAATGACTCGGTGGTTCGATCTCTCCCTTACATCTCCCAAGTCTAGGATTCAGATTTCATGTCTAGAGTTTCCATTTGCTTCTTGTGTGTTTTTTGGGGGCACTCTGGTGCCCCCTTCCAAAACCATGTTTCTTGACTATTAAAACGCTTATAAATACATTGTATATATTTCCCTTGTAGTCTAGATTTTGGCTGCAAAGGGTCCACTGATAAACCTACTTACCAGGTTAAAATGTGGTAAATATATAAATAAAGGTGACTGAAAGATGCACACACTCAGAACAACTTTGCTACTAGTCCAAAAGCCGTCGTTGAATGTCAGTCTAAACACTGTTTTGCTGTACTAGTTAGCAAACTGTGTTTTCAGATAAATGCCTCATTGGATTTTCATCGTTTTTGCTGTTTTCAGTGAGTTTTATGTTCATTACATTAAGAAAGGGAAAATATCCATGTAGGAGGCAGATTGCCCATGAAAACCATCACAAACAGTGTCTTTTCTGTTTGGGCGCTTCCAATTATATGCATTGCCAGGCATTTGTGCTCAACACCCTGCATAATCATCTGCCCTTGTCTGTTCACCTGGAAGAACAATGTCTAAGGTTGTTGGTTCAGCCTGCTATGGCAGAATCTTCCCATCCTGCGGGTCAGCCCGGCTGCTGTCCAGCCTTCCCCCGATGTCACTTTCCTGGCTAGTGAAAACCCAGAAGACTGTCTGTCTGGTGGTTGCTTCAGATTCCTCTGCCATGTTTTCAAAGTCTGTTCCTGATGTTGAGGGGGAACCTCGGTAATTATATCCAAAGGACTGAGAGGGATCCCTCAGATCTTAGTTGTAGAGGAGATTCCTACAACCATTATTGTCTTACAGAGGTCTGCCCCCCAAAAGGGTGTTTCTTGTGGATGTCCCACAGAAAAAGAAGTAAAAAAAAACATATTTCCCTTGTTAAGAATCCACAACATGAATGACAGAATTTCATTCCAGATTTATTTAATACTTTGATGGCCTTGGAACCTCAAGTTGTGTTTATACCTGCTCTTCTCTGGTCTTCCACTCCACTCAAAAGACCTAGGGAGCTGGATTCCTTGGAGAATGATCTGGATTCAGGAGAATAATCCTCTGGCTTGGTCTTCACAATTTTCTTCCCATTTGGACTATGGTTCAGAGGAAGAGGCCTGTGTTATTCCAGATACCCCCCCCCCCCCGAGGATCTCTCCTTTGAATATGCCATGGCCTGGATGTTGGATTATTTTAAGTGGAATTGTTCTCATGTTCCTGAGATTCAAAAAATATATTACAGAAGGAGTCTCCTGAGCTGTCTGCTGGTGTTCATCGTGTTTCACTGTTGCAGTCATGACTGTAGGGTTCTCCCCTGCCGGCAGGCAGCCCCAGGTCGGCCAGAATCCCAAAGTCTGGGTCCGGCGTCGGCTGTTCAACCATGCTCCCTGACGTCAGAGTGCCAGGAGTACAAAGCTGACAGCCGACGCCATCTTCTCCAGTCTTTCTTGCCGTGCGGTGATAGCAGTTCGCAATTGTCGGTCGGCTGACTCCTGACGAATTTTACTGATATACTTCGGTCCGAAGACTTTCTTCTCCACTCAAAGCTAAGTACCCCGTTGAAACTTTTTCTTGCTCCACTCCGATGTTAGAAAAAGTTAATAATTGTATTTCATGTGGGAAGCAAATACCTCATAAGGATTTTCATTCTTACTGTATTCCTTGCTTGGGCCCTGACCACGACGTAGCTAGTTGTCGGTTTTGTGCTAGATTCAATCAACGTACAATTAAGCGAAGGTACAATTTTGCTTTCATTACTTCGGTAGGCACTTTAACTACAAAATGTCGTCTGATACGGTCCCGGCTACCGGAGTTCACAAACGTCGCAAGGATAAAAACAGGCCTCCGAGGTCCAAATCTGATGATAGCGCACAAGCGGAGCCAGCTTCAGGTTCGGCCGTCGTCAGTGAGGCGCTTTTGCAGCCCCTGTTGTCGGCAATTTCAGAACCAACGGCCGAAACGGACTCTCATGAGGAGCCAACCAGGCCTTTAAATATTTCTGTTGCAGGACCTTCGGACAATGCTACTTCAGATGGGTCCGGAGCCGCTGTGCAGGTACCGGCTTCCGAAGGGGTTTTCAAGCCTACTCAGCTACTAATAAAGGTAAAGACAAAGGCAAAGACTCCTTCAAAATCAAAGACTTCTACACAGGCTTCTTCTGAACCGGCTCCCAAGTCACAGAAACAGTTACTCAAGATGGCGGAGGATTTACTTACTGTGATTAGGGGTTCTCATCCCCCTCCAGACAAAAGGCCAAGGCAGGATGTTTCTTATGATTCTTCTGATCAGGCTTCTGTTTCCTCAGTTTCTTCTTCTGATCAGGAATATTCTTTCCCTCCTTATGAGGATTCTGATGCTGAAGAATCCATTCCTTCAGCTTCTCCTCCTGAGGATTTCTCTTTTGGGGAAACTTTGCATGAAATGAGGGAACATTTCCACTGGGAAGGACAGGAGTATTCGGAATCCAAGAAAAGGCTGAGGGAATTTCTTCTTCTTCCCCAACATAGACCCCTGGCTATTCCTCCTGTTTTGGATATTGTGGATGATGCCTTTTAGGAGGCTAACTTAACCTGACTCTTTTCCTCCTGCTCCTGTGAAGCCTGATAGATATTACAGGGTTCCTGATTCCCATCAGTTTTTATACAAGAACCCTTCTGCTGACCCTGAAACCATTTCTCGGGGTCCTAAGGGAGCTAAGGCCGCTTCTGCCAAAAATCCTACTCCTACTGAAAAGGATTCTCGATCCTTAGAAAGATGGGGCAAAAAGGTGTACACTTCTGCTACTTTGTCCATTAGGGCTTTAAACTGTCAGTTTCATATGTTTAAATGCCAGCAATTTCTATTGTCTGTCTTAAAACAAAAGCTTACTTCCATTTCTGCCTGTGCAGATGATAAGGAATTACATGACTTATTGCATGCCACTGAACAGGTTGGGAAGCATGGTTTACTGTGGATTTGATGCCTTGGAAGCTTCTTGTAGGGCTGCGGCCTCTGGCACAGTCATTAGGAGGCATGCATGGCTAAAGGAACAAAATTTACCTGAACAGGTAAAGGCAAAATTATTGGATGCTCCTGTTCAGCATAATGTTTTGTTTGGATCGAAAGCTGAAGAGGTGATTAAAAAGATGGAGGATAAGGCGAAATCCATGCAAACAGTTAAAGATTTCTTACAAGTACAGCCTCCTAGATTTAGCAGGAATTGGCCTTCAAAAAATTGGTCCTTTCCCACTTCAGACAGGCCTCAGAGGGGTAGATACAGACGTTCCAGAGGGAGGCCTCAATCACAAGCTGCTTATAGACCAAAACAGTGGACTGCTTCCACCCCTGGGGAGGAGAGGACAGGTCAGAATCTCAAAGGAAACAAACTCAATGACTCCCTCTGTGGGGCTACAGGAACTTCTTCTCTGGAAGCCCCTCTCGGAGGAAAACTCTCTCTTTTTTATCAAAAGTGGACTCAAATAACCCAAGACAAATGGGTTTTGGATGTGGTTGTTAAGGGGTTACAAATTCCATTTTCATACCTTGCCAAGGCCAAGCGGATGGCCAGACCTTCCAAAACATCAATGGACGGAGGCCTTAAACCAGGTGGAAGCTCTTTTGGCTATGACTGCCATAGAACTGGTTCCTCTTTCAGAGATGGAAAAAGGGTTTTATTCAAAATCTTTTTGCCCGGGCCCTTTTGGATTTCTCTTTCCCCAGGGTCTTTCACCAATTCCTGGCCTCAAGGGAAGGTTTAAAAAAAACCCCTTATTGCAGAAAACCCTTTAAGGGGGAATTTTAATTTTTCCCCCCTTATTTTTTGGGGCAAATTTTCCAAAAGTCCAGGGCTCAATTCGATATGCTGGATGTTTTTTGACCTTCAGATAAGAAAATTTTGATTCTTGCAGGAAACAAAATTTGAGCCTTGATTGATTTCTTCATACTTTTTATTAATGGAATGCATGCTTTCCTTTTAGAAATTACTGTGGAAGTATAATCATTGTCAAATCTGACTGTTTTTCCATTAAAGGTTATTGGAGAGTTTGACCAAGCTGTCCTTGGGACCACGTTTTTATCTTGTTTAGAAATGAATTTGACAATTATAGATCTCGGTGTAGATGGATTTTTTTGTTGCAGAGTTGTTAGAGACCTATGTGCTAATTCTGTTCTGAAAGAAAGTGACTCTGTCATGTTCAAAGTTTTTGCAAGCCAAGTATTCAAGAAATGTGTCATATTGTTACTTTCTTCCTTCTCGGGGACGCCGTCTATTCTTGTATTATTTCATCTGAACCTACATTCAAGACCATCCACGTTTTGTAATTGAGAAGTATTTTGTTTCAGTAGGTATTTAACTTCACTTTCATTTTCATTCAGTCTGCCATCTACATCATTTAATGTTTCCTTGATGGAAGTAATTTAATCAGAATGTTTGTTCTTTCATTCAGTGTATCAGTTTGTTTCTTGTTTTATAGTATCCCTTTTTGATCTCCAATTTGTCTGTTTTAACTGATGTTTCCTGCATGCTAGAAATGACTGCAGTTCTCTCTCTCTGCCATTTTCCTGTGTGGAAACTTTAAGATGACTCTTGACTGCACTTGACTGAATAAACTTCTGACGGGATAAAATCAATATAAAGTCCCCAAAAACTGATATTCTTGCTAAATATTCTTCACTCCTTATTTAATGTTGTAAAAAGAATACTTTGAAAACGATTAAATAATCCCATCAGAAAAACTGAAAAGAGGCAGAGCAAAATTTTCATGCTGCTAACTGCTTGGCATCTTAGCCACACCCCCAAGGTAAGTATATTTGTGAAGACAGTGCACGCCTGATAATATATAGAGGCAACAACTGATGTTAAATATACTGGCTCACTGTGTCACTAGTGGTATTGTTTATGCAAATGTCTGTCAGGTTTGTCCATGTTGTTACATTGGTAAGATAGAATGACCACTTAGTAAAAGGGTTTATGAACGTATTTACAATATTTCAAGGGCTAACACCAACAGTGCCTTCTAAAGGCATATGCAGGTTTGCAAGGGGAAAGCAAATTTTACGTTTTTTCCATTTTAAAGGTTGTGAAAAGACCCTAGGACTTTTCTGGAACAAGTTTCCAGTTCACGTGAAGAATATCATCTTCCTGACCCTTTTCAAACACAATATAGATCAATGGATAGGTGTCTGCAAATTCACTCCTGGGGTGGCATCGATGCCCTTCTAGACAGAGGAAGTGGGTATTAACTGCCATAGACTCTTACCTCTGTGGACTTCACTCACCTAACATTGACAGTTGGGGCAACTTGGGATAAATATGGGTAGGCTTGTATGGGCTATTTTCGATATTTTAACTGCCGTTCTTTCAATGTTCATATCCTATAATATGTGTTTATAGTGTTAATTTATGATTGGTTGGTTTCTAATTAACTTTTAGGCGTATTTTAATAGATTTTTTTGTCTTTGTTGAGTTTTAGTTGTGAGTTTCAGGATGAGTGCACTAAACTGAAGCTTGAAAATTGTTTATGCATCTTCATCAAGTAGTGAAGTTTCAATTTTCTCACTGTTAGTGTGTGATCGCAGTACTCTGCTGCCTCCCTGTCCTGGAGGTGGTGATGGTATGTTAGTAGTGATCTGATCCATTTGTGACATGGAGGACAATGACAAATTCACAGACTGATGTAGTTTGTTGTCCATTTTTTATGCCTTTTTTGAACCGGTTCTCTATGTTATTTACCCTCCTATGCATTCGCAATTGGTCTTCTTACTGTAATGTTGCTCATTTCCATTTGCATAAGATGTTGACCACGCTGTTTCACCAGGTTGTGCAGCAGCACTTACCTGTGTCTCTGAATCACCTCTGAGTGTCACTGCTGACTGTGCATTTTTGACTAATGAATTTCTCTATTTGTTTCTGAATCCTGGCCAAACTTCACTCTGATGAGGTTGATTGAAACCACCCCAGTGTGGTAGGTTTCATCTTTAAGGTGCTTTGCTTTATACAACTGACTAGGGTATGACTATTTATACTGCTAATTCCCATGGCACATCTCTGGTTAAGACAGCCATGGATCTTCTTTTTAACAAAGATGTTACTGGCTCAACCAGTAACTCTGCATCTTCACATCTAGTTCTTAAAGCAACAGGGACAGCAAGATTCTAAATCTGAAACTTGAGTCCATCAATCTTGAAGCTTGAGGAAATATCAAGTTGATTGATAACATCCATGTTTTTTTTTTTTCTGAAGAGGTGTTTAACAAATTTACACCATTGTGTTGGCAGGTATGCTGCCTGCATTGTGCCAAGAATGTGAAATGTAGAGTCCGGTTTAGAGTAATATGCCTACAGTATGCTGGCTTGCTGACTTACAGACTGTAGAAATGACTCTGTGGTTCGATCTCTCTCTTACATCTCCTAAGTCTAGGATTCAGATTTCATGTCTAGAGTTTCCATTTGCTTCTCGTGTGTGTTTTTTGGGGTACTCTGGTACCCCCTTCCAAAACCATGTTTCTTGACTATTAAAATGCTTATAAATACATTGTATATATTTCCCTTGTAGTCTAGATTTTGGCTGCAAAGGGTCCACTGATAAACCTACTTACCAGGTTAAAATGTGGTAAATATATAAATAAAGGTGACGGAAAGATGCACACACTCAGAACAACTTTGCTACTAGTCCAAAAGCCGTCGTTGAATGTCAGTCTAAACACCGTTTTGCTGTACTGGTTAGCAAACTGTGTTTTCAGATAAATGCCTCATTGGATTTTCATTGTTTTTGCTGTTTTCAGTGAGTTTTGTGTTCATTACATCAAGAAAGGGAAAATATCCATGAAGGAGGCAGATTGCCCATGAAAACCATCACAACCAGTGTCTTTTCTGTTTGGGTGCTTCCAGTTATATGCATTGCCAGGCATTTGTGCCCAACACCCTGCATAATCATCTGTCCTTGTCTGTTCACCTGGAAGAACAATGTCTAAGGTTGTTGGTTCAGCCTGCTATGGCAGAATCTTCCCATCCTGCGGGTCAGCCCGGCTGCTGTCCAGCCTTCCCCCGATGTCACTTTCCAGGCTAGTGAAAACCCAGAAGACTTGTCTGTCTGGTGGTTGCTTCAGATTCCTCTGCCATGTTTTCAAAGTCTGTTCCTGATGTTGAGGGGGAACCTCTGTGATTATATCCAAAGGACTGAGAGGGATCCCTCAGATCTTAGTTTTAGAGGAGATTCCTACAACCATTATTGTCTTACAGGGGTCTGCCCCCCCCAAAAGGGTGTTTCTTGTGGATGTCCCACAGAAAAAGAAGCAAAAAAAACATATTTCCCTTGTTAAGAATCCACAACATGAATGACAGAATTTCATTCCAGATTTATTTAATACTTTGATGGCCTTGGAACCTCAAGTGGTGTCTATACCTGCTCTTCTCTGGTCTTCCACTCCACTCAAAAGACCTAGGGAGCTGGATTCCTTGGAGAATGATCTGGATTCAGGAGAAGAATCCTCTGGCTTGGTCTTCACAATTTTCTTCCCATTTGGACTATGGTTCAGAGGAAGAGGCCTGTGTTATTCCAGACCACCCACCCCCCCTCCCCCGAGGATCTCTCCTTTGAGTATGCCATGGCCTGGATATTGGATTATTTTAAGTGGAATTGTTCTCATGTTTCTGAGATTCAAAAAAGATATTACAGAAGGAGTCTCCCGAGCTGTCTGCTGTTCCTTCTGTTCTGGATGCACTTCTTTGCCCCTTGACTCTCGGCTCCCTGCACCTAAGAAGCCTGATAGATTCTATAAAGTGCCTGAGGAGTGCAAATTTCTTTATAATTGTTCTTCTGCTGAACCTTCTGTAGTTTCAGTCTCCTCTGACAAGCCATCCAAGTTATTGCCCTATACCAAATTGTTACCTTCTGATAAGGATATTAGGGCTATGGAACGGCTAGACAAAAAGGTTTACACTGCAGCCACTTTATTAAGGCCATCAGTTACCAGACTTGTATGACCAGGTATGTTTTGGCCCTCCTTTCTCCAGTTTTTAAAGTGGTTTCTGACCTTCCAGACTGAGGGAAGGCTTCAACCCTTTCCTTGTTGGGGTCTACCTCCCAAGTTGCCTGTCACTCAATTAAATGCAGTTATAATGCAACTGATGCCTCTTCCAGGGCTGTCTTTGGCTCATTTATGAGGCATTATTTTTGGCTTCGTCTTTAGGCTTTGCCTGATGACAGTAAAGCCAATCTTTTGGATGTTCCCTTGGATGATAAACTTTTTGGGTCCACTGCTGCTGAGCTTTTTAAGTGTCTCCAGGATAAAGGTAAAGCCTTGAAGGAGTTAAAATATATTTTTGTCTCTCCTAGTCCCAAATTTCAAAGGGATTATCCTTCCAAATCTTGCCTTTGTTCGTAGGCAATCTTGCCCTCCTCCTAAGGGCAAGAAGAGTTCTAGGAGTGTGCCTCCTGTTAAGTCTACTCAGTCTCCTGTCATTCCAGAAACCTGCTTTCCAAGATAAGTCCGGTTCTGTTTGACAGTTTGCTTTCCCTTTTCATCAGCAAGGTTCTCCTGCCCCTTCTTTCCCTTTCTCTTCCATATTGGTTAAGGATAACTTTAGACGCTTGGGTGCTGTCCATTATCTGCCAGAGATATTTCATGGTTTGGATATGCTTTCCTCCCTTTTTGGGCTTTCTTCAACCTCCTCAGGAGCACTGTTATTTCCCAGAGGTACTTCTCTCTCTCTTGCCTCAGGGCACCATTCCAGATGTGCCTTCTACCCAGATAGGGGAAGGTTTTTATTTCTGGCTGAACATCTTTCTCAAGATTCTAAAGATATTATTCCCTGTCCTACCCCAGGCCTTTCTAGTATCCCTGGATCTCAAGGATGCATATCTTCACATGCCTAAACATCCCATTTTAAGGAAAATATTTTCATTTCTGTGTTTCTTCCTTGCATTTTTAGCTCTCTGCTTTGCCCTTTGGCCTCTCTACTGCCTCAAGAGTATTCACCAAATGCCTTGCTCCTGTGTTTGCCTTGTATAGGATTTGAAGAATTCAGAACTTTCCTCATCTTGGCAGTCTTCTCATTCATGCTGTTTCCCCTGACACTCTGCATAAGGATCTCCAGTTTACTGTTTCCCTGTTACAGAATCTGGGGTTCACCATAAACTTCCAGAAATCGGTTCTAACATCTTCACAAGATCATATTTTCCTTGGCTGCAGACTTCAAACAGTTCCCATGCTGGCATTTCTGCCTGCCGCCAAGGCTCTTTCTCCAATTGCTTTCTTCCGATCTGATCTTCCTTTGGAATCTTTTACAATCAGGGAATTCCTCAGGGTTCTCGGGTTCATGGTTTCCACTACTCCTATACTCTTTCTTGCCAGGCTCCATAAGCGGAAGATTAAGTGGTACCTCAAGTTAGAGTGGCTTCAACATTGCCACCCCTGGGCTTTCCTATGCCTTTTCATTCCCTGACTCAAGCTCAGTCTACAGTGCCAGATTCATCAACTTTTATCTCAATTGTGGACTTCCTTTCCAAGCTTCATTCCCAACACAGGAGGTATTTACAGATGTTTCACATGGGGGTAGGGTGCATCAGAGGTCAGACCACATCAACATAAAGGAGATGAGGGCTTTGCTTCTGGCTGTTCAGGCTTTCCATTGCTTCCTTCATCCTGGCCCTTCAAAATTTTTACATATAGTACCAAATTGATGTATTAAGTCAACAAACAAGGTTGCACAAGATCCTGTCTTTGCAGGCTAGCTCTTCTGGTCTAGGATCAAGCTGTACAGTATCAAGTGACTCTTAAGGCAGTTTACTTTCTCTAAGAGCTCAATCTAGTAGCAGACTCCCTGAGTAGGTGGAGCACACAAGCTCAAAAATGGATGGTTAACAGAGATGTGTTCCTGGACATTGTCCATCAGTGGGGTATTCTTCTGGTAGATCTTTTTGACTACACTCTGAACAGACAACTTCCACTTTTCTGTTCCACAGTCCCAGGTCCTCTGGCTTGGAAAGTAGGCATCCTGTCTTTTCCTTGGAAGGGGGTGTTTCTTTATGCCTTCCCTCCCTTTCTTCTGTTAGCATAAGCCTTGCACAAGATCGGGCAGGACTCTTCCAAAATCTTCCTGGTGACTCTCTTTTGGCCCAGATAGTATTGGTTCCTCCATTCTTTCAACTTGGCCAGAGGCAGTCATCTCAAGTTACCTCACAGGGTGGATCTTCTGATACAAGACAAGTGGTCTCTTATCCATCCTCACTTGTCCACTATTCAAGTGACGCTGTGGGCGATAGGTGCTTAAAACCCTGTTTTTCTGAGAACATGCTTTGGATTCTGCAGGAGGTCAGGAAATACAGTACCAGGAAATTATATATGTCCAATTGGAAGTAATGTTTCTGTCTGGTGCCTCTCTCGCCATCAGAATACACTGTCTGTGAAGGTACCTCTGGTTCTCTTATTTGTGTGATCTACTCCTTGTTGGGTTGGCATATTCTTCAGTTAAAACAAAGCTGACAGCAATTTCTGCTTGTCTGCCCTTAAATCCTTCTATGGCATCTAGGTCTGAGGTCAGCAATTTCTTAAAAGTATGCTTCGTGTCATGCCTCCCAGGAAGCCTATTCTGCCTTCATGTGACCTCAACTTTGTACTTGAAAAAATTGAGTTAGGTTCTTTTTGAGCCTGCTTCTTCATCTTCCCTACAACATTGTACTTGGAAGACTGTTGATGTCCTTCCATATCACTGTCATAGTATTCTTTACAATAGGGATCCCCTGCCAAGGGTAGCCTGACATTCAGTCAGTATATAAAAGCCTTTAAGTTGTAATGGGTACACCATACGTCACAGGCATGCTTCCCATGCATGGCGTAGGGCATAAAGTTGACATCTGGATGCACCATCCTCAGAACTACTTTGTCGCCAGTCTGAACACCATCTTTGATCATCAATTTGAATGCTTGTTCATCTGCTGTTTACTACTGATTTCAGATAAATGCCCCATTGGGGTTTTTTGATTTTCTTATTTTAAGTTTTGCCTTGTTTCTGGTTCTTAGGTTTCATGTCATCCAGAAAGGGGAAATGTCAGTGTGGGGGACAGATTCTCCATAAAGCTCATCACAAGCAGTGTTTGTTTTGTTTAGGCGCTTTCCACAATCATATGTCTTGAGATTTGTCCAGCCTACTTCCCTAAGACGTTGCGAAGTCTGCTTTCTTCCTTGTGATTTACTTAGTGAGCCAACAACTTTGAAGTATTGGCTAAGGAATACCATGGAAGGATCTTTCAGGTCTGTGGGTGAGCCATCTGTGAAAAAAAAGGCCAAGAAAGCTCGGTCTGATTCTTCAGCTGTACTGCATCCACCAGATGTCTCACTTGAGGCTGTTGAAAGCCCTGAGGATCATCAGGTTTCTTTGTCAGATTCCTCTGCCATGACCACTTCGGAGGTCAACATGGATCTGACACTACACATGTTCATGGAGGTTTTGCAGATGTCCATTTCAGATGTACAGGGGAAACTTCGGCTAGTTATTACTGAAGGGCCTAGGGGTGTTCCTCAAATTTTTATTAAGAAAAGAGGTTCCGACTACCATTCAGTGTCATCACGGGTCAGAGCCTCCAAAAGTTTTCAAGGCCGATGTCCCACTTAAAAAGAAGCAGAAAACGAAATATATTTCACCTGCTCCAAAAGATCCTCAGAGTAAATGGCAAAACTTCACTCAAGGCAGGCCTGTTTAATGCCCTTATGGTTCTTAAACCTCTAAAGGGAGTTTCTGTTCCTGCTCCTCCATGGTCTTCTGCCCCTCTTAAGAGACCCAGGGAGCAGGATTCTTCTGAGGATGCTGCTGCTTATTCTGATGGAGTCCGTTACATATTCTCCCAGATTCCTTTGCCACTTGACTATGGTCCTGAGGAATAAGAGTCTTTGAGTTCTGACTCCTTTTGAGGAGATTTCCTTTGATGATACTATTTTTAGAGTGGTGGAATTTTTCAAATGGGACTGTACTTTGGTGTCTGATATTCACAAGATTTTCTATGAGCTTCTACAAATGGAGTTTCTAGACCCTGTTCTGTTCCTCTTGTTCTTACAGCCTTGATGGATGCTTTTTCAACTGTTCCTGATTCCCAAACCTCTGCTCCAAAAAAAAAAAAAAAAAAAAAGGTTTTATAAAGTGCCTGACGACTACGAGTTTCTTTGTGTCCCTCTGCTGACCCTGTAGCATTGTCATTTGCATCTGATAGGTCCTCCAAATTGTTGCCTTCCACTGAGTTACTTCCATCTGATAAGGATAACAGAACCATGGAGATGCTAGGTAGGAAGATATGCACTTCTGCTACCCTAGCCTTTAGAGCTGTTAACTGTCAGACATATATGACTAGATACATTCCGGCTGTTCTCTCTGAAGCCTGTCAGGCTATTCTGAGGGGAAGGCTTCTGCTCTTGCTTTGCTAGGGACATCTTCCCAAGTAGGTCACCATTTCATTCCATTAAATCCAGCTCTGATGCAGTTGATGCTTCATCTAGGGCTGCTGATTTTGAATCTGTTTTGAGGAGGTATTCCTGGCTCAGACTTCAGCCTTTGCCTGATTATATCAAGGCTGAACTGATGGATGATCCTCTGGATAATAAGCATGTGTTTGGTGCTACTGCTGAGGAGTTAAGTTCCTGCAAGAAAAGGGTAAGGTCTTGTAGGAGTTGAAGCAAATTTTTGTTTCCCCTGTCCCCAAGTTTCAGCAGAATTATCCTAATAAGTCTGCTTTTGTCGATACAGTCTCACCCTTCCCAAAGGTACAAAGGGTGGTAGAAGGGCTCCTCCTCTTAAAGCTACCCAAACTCCTCCTACTCAGAAGCCTGTTTCTCCTGACAAACCAGGTGCTGTGTGACTATTTTTTCTGTGTTCTTCTCAATCACGGTCCTCTTTCTCTGTCCCTTCCTATTTGGCTAAAGATCACCCAAGACTCCTGGGTTCTTTCCATTATTCGCCAGTGTTATTACATGGTTTGGAAATCTCTTTCCTCTTTTCTGGGCATTCCTTAGCTTCCTCAAGAACAACTACCCTTGTTTACAGACGTGCTTTATGGCCTGTTGGCCCAGGGAAGTATTCAGGAAGTTCCATTTCCTCAAAGGGACATGGGGGTTTATTCCAGAATTGGTTTTGGTCCCCAGGAAAGAAGGCACCTGGAGAACATTCTGGATTTTTCCCAGCTAAACACCATTATGAATGTCCCATCTCTTCAGATTATGCCCCTTCAAACCTTGTTTTCTGTCTGCTACTTCCTCAGTCTTTTCTAGTTTTCCAGGATCTCAAGGATGCTTGTGTACACATTACTGTTCATTCCCTTTTCAGGAAGATTTTACATTTTTTCTGTTGCTACTTGGCATTTTCAGTTCTCTGCTTTGCCATTTGGCTTCTCTACTACCCCAAGGGTCTTCACCAAAAGCCTTGCTCATGTGATTGTTTTCTACAGGATACAGATCTTTCCCTACCTGGACAACCTGCTTTTTCAGGCCTCCTTTCCAAAGATCTTACTTCAGCATCTACACTTTGCCATTTTTTCCTTGCAAAGCCTCGGGTTTACTATAGCTTTCAAGAAGTCTTTCCTGACAATTTCTCAAGATCATGATTTTCTGGGATGCAGAATACAGACTGTTCCAATACTGGCATCCTTGCCTCCTCCCAAGGCCTTAACTCTCATTGCTTTCTTTCAATCCCTTCTTCCTCTGGCTTCAGTCACAGCCATGGTATTTATAAAGGCTCTGGGTTACATGGCTTCCAACATTCCTATGCTCCCTCTAGTCAAGCTCCATATGAGAAAGCTTCAGTAGTTTCTAAAGTCAGTTTGGCTACAACAATCTTATCCTTTAGATTTTCTAGTCCTTCTTCCTCCATACTTCAGCGGTGGATTAATCAGTTGTCCCTCAACCCAGGGCTTCCCTTTCAATCTCTACTCCCCTCAGGAACTTTTTATGGATGCTTTGGACATGGGCTTGGGGTGGTGTCTTTCGGCCCTCTAAAGGTGCAGGGCCTTTGATCGCTTCAACAAAATAAAGACCACATCAGTGCCAGAGATGAGTGCTCTTTTGCTGACTCTTCAGGCTTTTCATTCTCTTTTTCTGCTCTGGGACCTCAAGATTTTCACAGACAATACCACAGTGATGTGATATGTGAAAAAGCAAGGGGGGGTAAGGCCTTATTTCCTATACAGGCAAGCCCTTCAGGTTTGGGAGCTAGCTATCCAGTATCAGGTGACCCTTCAGGCAGTTTACATTCCCTCAGATAAAAACATAGTGGCAGATTCTCTGAGCAGGTTCAAAACACAATCCTACATGTGGATGCATCACAGGGAAGTGTTTCTGGACATTGTCCACCAGTGGGGGTACTCCTCTGAACACACAACGTCCTTTATTTTGTGCCAGGACCATATGCCCTCTGACCTGGAAGGTGGATGCACTCTCGTTCTTCGAAGGGAATGTTTTCTCTGTCTTCCCTCCCCTTCCTCTCATTCCAAAGGTCTTGTTCAAAATAAAACAAGATGCTCCCAAAATCTCACTGGTGACCTCCATCTGGCCAGATAGCATTGGTTCCCTCCTCTTCTGCAGCTTGCCAAGGGCACTCATCACAATTTACCTCAAAGGGTGGACCTACTCACACAAGGCAAGGGATCTCTCATCCATCCCCACCTATCCAGTCTTCAACTGAAATTGTGATTGACAGGATTCTGATCCCCTGTAGACACCTTTTTTCTGAGGACATGCTTCTGGTCCTGCAAGAGGCCAGGAAACCCCCTTACAAGGAAATCTTACTTATCCATATGGAAGAGTTTTTCTGTTTGGTGTCTGTCTTGTAACCTGGATACACGTACTGTGGATGTTCCTTTGGTTCTCTCTCATTTAAGTGAATTGCTCATTGCTGGGTTAGTCCACCTATCAGCTATCTCCTCTGCTTTTCTGCCTTTGACTCCCACTTTAGCCTCTAGATTTGAAGTCAAACAGTTTCTTAAAGGCATCCTTCACGTTAGGCCTCTCAGGAAGTTTGTCCCTCCTTTCTGGAACCTTAATTTTGTTTTAGAAAAATTGACTTGGGCTCCTTTTGAGCCTGGTGCTTCAACTTCCTTACAGCATTGTTCTTAGAAGACTGTTCTTTTGGCCCTTGCTTCAACCAGATTGGTGTCTGAGCTGCAAGCTCTTACAGCTGTTCCTCCTTTTTTAGTTTTCCATAAGGACAGGGTGCCTCTTCATACTAATCCTTCTTTTATGCTCCAGGTGGTTAATGGGTTGTCTCTTAGTCTATTCATTTGCCAACTTTTTCCCGTCTCTGCAGTCTGATAATGAGAAGATTTTGCACACTTTGGATTTGCATAGACAACTCTGATATTATTTGGATAAGACTAAAGCTTTTCGTAAATCTGAGCATTTCTTTTCATCCTAGTTCTTTAAGCTTGGCTGTTTCCAACCAAACCATTCTTCTTGAATATTTAAAGCCATTTCTTTTTGCTATTCTTTTCATGGAAAGAGCTTTTCTTCTGTTAAGACTAATTTTACTATGGCTGTGGCAGCTTCTGGTGCTTTTTTGTAGGGGTTGGGTACTAATTTTATTTTTGAGGCAGCTACCTAGACTTTTACCCTGCACTATAATTTGGGTGTGATTTATAGGGCTAGAGTTGGTTATGCTAAGGCTATTCTCTTCTCCGTGGCTTCTTAGATGGTTCTTTGGCCCATCTTCCTCCCACTCTAAACTGTTACACTGTCCCTATTGTAAAGAATACTGCAACAGTGATATGGAAGTACATAGTACAGATATGGAAAATCTTACCATAACAGAAGATGTCTTCCTCTTCACTGTTGCAATATTCATTCCTTCACTCCTCCCCCGGTCCTTTTTCCTTCTGGATGTACATGCTACCTACCAGTATCCTTGGAATGTTCCTACTGGGGTTTTTCAATTCGGAAGATGGCACATCCAGATGTCACTTTTATGCCCTATGCATGGGAGGCATATGTGTGATATACGGTGTACCCATTACATACAACCTAAAGGCTTTTGTGTACTGGCTGGACGTCGGCCTACCCTTGGTATGGGACTCCTATTGTAAAGAATGCTTCAGCAGTGAAGAGAAGAACATCTACTCTTATGGTAAGATTTTACACAACTGTACTTTCTTTAGGCTCTGAACTTCAGACTCTCATGGCCATTCCTCCTTTTGTAGTTTTTCATAGAGAACAAGGCGTCTCTTTGTACTAATCCTCCTTTTATGCCCAAGATGTTCAATGAGTTGTCCCTTAATCAGTCTATTCATCTTTCCTCCTTTTTCCTTTCTCCACAGTCTGCCAATGAGAAGGTTCTTCACAGATAGGATTTGCATAAACAGCTCAGATATTATTTGTACAAAAGTGAAGTTATTCACAAATCTGAATAACTTTCTGTTTCCTTTCATCTCTGGACTTTGGGTTTGTCTGTTTCTAAGTGAACTGTCTCCTCCTGGATTTCTAAAGCAATTTCTTTTTATTATTCTTTTCATGGAAAACGTCTTTCCTTCTCATTAAAAGCACATTCTACCAGGGCATTTGCTTACTCTGCTGCTTTTTTCAAGGATCTGGATACCAAATTACATGCTTGAGTTATCACTAAACACTACTAGTTGGGTGTTATTTTCAGGACCAGGGCAGGCTTTGCCAGGGCTGTCCCACATAGGATTATAGTCTTTTACCATATGTCAGTTGCAGCAATTCACCTTTCCTGACTGTTAATAAATTAGTAGCCATGCTACTACTGGAACACATGTGCATAATTTCATATTTTATTTATTCATTTCATTTTTATTTGCATTAAATACCAGTGTAGTTGGTCCCATAATACACCAGTTTTAATGTTAATACATTTTAGATATGTATTGTGGCTGAATAGATTTTTTTATTAAAGATCATTTCACCTAACCAGTCAACATTTATTAAATAAAAACCCTTAAATAGATGCAACAACAAAATTCAGTCTTTCCATCTGGACTGACAGCAGTGTTGATGCACACTAATAACACTTCTGAGAGTATAAACTTTCCTACCCGTGTATGCAGAACTCACTGAAAGACTTAATATTTCAAAGAAATGTGTATGAATCTGTTATCTTGTATGTTTATTAACATTTGTCACTATTTATATGTAATTTGTTATTGTCATCTGTCTCCTTTTATTGATCACTCATTAAAGACTTGTTAGGTGGTTTACATTGCAATGTGTTTCAGTCCCATATGCATCCTCTATTAGATAGTGTCAAGGCTGTCAATCATACTTGCACAACAGCTCTATATCTGTGTCTCCTCCGATGATGATCAGGCTCCAGTATTGACAGTTTCTGCATGAAGACTTTACTCTTAAACATGCCTTTGAGGAATTAATGGTAGCCATCAGTTCTCCGCTATGAGAAAAAGTACAACTGTTACTTGACTGTTTTATTTGCTGTAATAAATTATTACCGTACAGAAACATATAACATCACCCCAGTTATTCCTTTGGACATACAACACTTGTATCTCACATGTTAGCTCCTTAAAATTGTAAATCAGGCTGTCTGACCACGAGCATCGGACCCTGTCCCCGACCCGCTCTCCCTCTCCTCCCGGCTCTCCCTCCACCTCCTCCCAGGAGGCCATCCAAATTTATTATGGCCCCTTCAGACAAGCAATTTCTTTCAAAGCTCTGTGGATGCTATGGTGGTGGTGGCGGCCACCAAGAAGGAACTGCCTGTCCATCCTTGAACTACCTTTGTCATTTCACCAGACTTCAAAGAGATATTCTTAAAGAACTAGGTGAAGTGGTTCAGGATCCTTCAGCTGCTGGGGCTCAAGACAAGATTGCCTCACAGCTAGCAATCCTAAATCACAGGAGTGGCTCTTGTTTGGACCTCAGGTGAACCTTCTAGACCCTATCCCAAGGAGGAAAGATGTGGTTTCCTCAGAATCAGGGCAACAGGGAGTCTCTTCCTGAGAAGCCCTTTCAGCATCCCTGAGGTGTTGCCCGACTGTCCACCCACTGTACCCAGTAGCCTGGCATTCCCTTTCACAAGATATAGTCCATTCTGCCCTTCCTGGGCAATATCACATAAAGATGGACCAGTCATTATCAATTCAGAGCCCTGCCCTTTGGCCTCACTTCAGCCCCCAGAGTGTTTACCAAATGCATGGCAGTGGTCACAGCTCATCTCAGGTGTTTCCTTATTTAGATGACTGGCAAAATCTTCTCTGCTGCCTTGCCAATCTATCACCTTTATACAGATCAGAGAATTCTGGACATCCAGCCAGATTGGTTCTGAAAGTTCTAGGTCTTATGGCTGCAGGACTCATCTAACCTGGTGGATATCTTCCCTCTACTTCATCAGGGCTCTCTGATCGGGCATTATCAGGGCAGGATGGTCATGTCTGTGGTCTGGTACATCCTCAGACTTTGGCAATGGGCAATCTCCTCTCATGTGGTCTCTCAATCAATCAATAGTGCCCAAAACAACAAATGCCCAGACTTCTTCATGATTCTCATTGCCCCTTACTGGCCTCGACAAATTTGGTTCCCGACTCTGCATCATCACCTCCTGGTGCAGCCTTGGCATCTGGACCCAGTTCGGATCTTCCCTAGCCAGGCTTCCTATGATCTCTGATCCTGTCAGAGATATCTTAATAGCTTCTTTGCAGGCACATTGATCCTTTTACTGCACCTGTGCATTCTGTTTTAGATTTTCTAGCTGAAGTTTTTCAGTCAGGATCTTCTTCATCAACAGTCAAAGTTCAAATATCATGTTGGCTTGCAAGATCATAACATTGTCAAACATCCTCCTCCACAATGGGATCTGAATTTAATGCTAGCATCCTTGATTTTACCACCCTCATGCTCATTGAAGTTATTGACCTGGAAAACTATAACTGGAGAAGGATATCCGAGATTCAAGTTTCACAAGGACAGGGTATCCTTGAGAACAAATCCAACCTTTCTCCCCAAAGTTGTTTCTCAAACTAACATTAATCAATCCATCGATCTACCAGTTTTTCCCAAATTATTCTGACAGTTTTGGATGTCCATCAAATCAGACCAATTATTTGTCTCCTATGCAGAAAACAGGAAAGGTCAAAGTGACCTTATCCAGATGGTTATCTTCTACCATTTCTCTCAACCAGGAGTCTATCCACTTCTACAGCTTTTCAGGATAGGCTACCCATTGATACCATGTCTCTCATTACAAATTAGATTTGGCCTGAGTCTGTTCCATTGAGCCACCTGGCCTGGACAGATCTTGTGCATCATGGGATATAGGGTTGCCTCGAGCTGGTAAAGGAGTTCTCCAGCAAGAAGAAGACAACTAACATGGAACGTTATGGTAGGTACATAACTTCTAATTTTCTGTAACTAATCTGTGCATTATAATAATGGAGCAGTGTTCTTTGTCACACATACAGCGCTTCCTCCTCCTCCTCCTTGTACTGAATTACTACTTACCTATCTTACTTTCTTGTTTCAGATTACGAGTATTATTAGTTGGTGTATGCAATATCAGTTGGATGATCAAGCCACATCTCTCTCCTGCATTTTTATTTTGAATCTGTTTTCCCCTATATTGTCTGTCGCTACTACATTCTGTTTTATTAAAGAAATTGTATGAGTGGTGTGATGCCCCTGCACTGGCCCAGTAATCAAAGAGCCTCAATCCTCACCACTAGCACCAGTGAGGGACGTGCACATTGGGAGGATGACAAGTATACACACAGTAAAGTACAACTTCGCTTAAGAGCACACAGAAATCATAGTAATTCTGGGGCTGGTTTCTCCTTCTTTCTCCAGATCCCCAATAATACTCCCCACTGGCACAGCTATAGGGTTAAGATCTTAGCAGAGTGGCCAATCTATGACCTCTAGCACCCTCTCTGTCCAGCCATTGCTTTGTGTCCCTGCACAAGTAGCACACACACACACACACTTTGAGATTTGACTTGTATACAAACCCGCAGACACTCCTGGGGAAGGTTCACACAGGTTTACTTGCTATTTCCCCTTCTGCCCAGACTATAATGTAGTTATCACTGCCACCAGCCAGATTTTATCAACTACTTTTAAGGCCCTTACCAAAGGATGCCCAATCTTACTGTGTAATGTTACTATTATCCAAATAGTAAGTGTAACTAACAGGAAGGCTATTGGAGCGGCCTATACAGTGTCACTAAATACATATGCAAGTATTCTAAGAGTTTAAATATCTCTAAACAATTCAGCCACAATTGAAAGGTTTAAATATATTTAATAATAAATAATAAAAGAACAAGACAATATTCAATAACTCAGCACAGTGACTACAGACTTGAGAATAACAGGAAATATTTTAAAACAACATTGCAGGACAGTCTCACATAAATACAGAAAATAACTAAACTAATATTTAATATATTCCTATCTATCTCTCAGTGAAATCACTGTAATCTAGTTACTATTAGCAAGGCAGGTGCTGAGGAGACAATATTTCCAGGTCCAAAAACAAATACAAAATGCACAGAGAAATGTTGCTTGTGAGGGCTGAGCCCATCTGGGAATACCTTATCCTATTCCCTGTCTTGAGATTCCAACTGCTTTGGCATTGCTGACCCCTGTACCATGCAGCATCATATGCCTGCAACCCTAAGCTCCACCTTAGTAATCCGGGATTTTCCTGTCTGGCTCCCTGTAGCCATAGATCCCCCTCAGACTCCTCCTGCCTTGCACTAAAAATACTCAGCACAAGGGCCTCCCTATCATGGTAAGGATTCATCATATTAACATGGTACAGTTTGAGCCCCTGCCTCCTGCTTAGCAGTTCTACCATGTAGTTAACATCACTGAGCTTCCTTACATACAGCATACTCACTAGCTTAAGTATTTCTGTCATACCAGACCTTTTCCTGCTGTTGGGCTTCTGCCAGGTTCTCCTGGGCCAAGCCCATAGGTTCCCTGAGCCTTGTCTTGAGGTTTAGGATGTATGCCATAACAGACTCCTTGTGGGATTCACACACAGCCTCCTACTCAACTTGAATCAAATCTAGAGGTCCCCTAACCCTATACCCATACAGCAACTCAAAGGGTGAAAAACCTTTGGATTCCTGAGGAACTTCTCTGTAAGGAAACAGCAGATGGGGCAAATATTTGTCCCAATCCCAATTAAACTGGTTTGCAATTGCCCGTAGCATCTGATATTGAGTGTAGTTTAAGCTCTCGAGACCATTAGTCTGGGGATGGTAGTGGGTGTTACTTAGGTGCTTCACCCCACAGTACTTCCAGAGACAAGCCAGCAGGTCTGACATGAAATTGGCACTTCTGTCAGTCAGTATTTCTCTTGGGAAACTACCCTGCTGAAAATCTCTAACAAAGCGTTTGCCACCCTTTCTGCCTCAGTGGAGGACAGAGCCACTGGCTCAGAGTATCTGGTAGTATAATTTACTATCACTAGTATATACTGTTTCCCTGTGGAATGTGGGGTACTCAGAGGGCCCACAATATCCATAGCTACCCACTGAAATGGCTCCTCAATCACAGGTAAAGGCATCAAAGGAGCTTTCACCTTGTCTCCTGCCTTGCCTAACTTTTTGGCACTGCTCACAGGTCCTGCAGTACCCTGGAAATCATAGGCCAATAGAAGTTCTGCATAATATTTCTCTTTGTACATTATGACCTGCAAAGGAAATAATATGGGCTATGGCTAGAAGTGCCAGGTGGTAGGCTCTGGGTGCTACCAACTGCTGTATTCCCTCACCCATTAGCCCTCCCTCAGGAGTCCACAGTCTGTACAGTAACCCTTTGTCCGAGTATACAGATTCACCCTTCCCTTGAGAATCAGGTGCCTCACTACCTACTTACCTCAGGCCGTGTAATGTAGGGTATGAGAGCTGAGCCGGTCTCAACTTTCTCTTAGTAACCCTTCTCAGCTCCTCTTCCTCGGGAAGTCTGGCATCCTCTGACAGTGGTGCCTCACTGTCAGCCTGGGTACTACTACTCACCTCTGCCCTTGCATTCACTCTGTCCAAGGGATCATCAGTATCCACAAGCAGCTGTGGCTCACCTTCAGTATCACTGCTACAGGGTAGCTCCTTCCCTGAAGTAACCACCTCTTCAGTCCTGGCTGCAAGTGTGCAGTCTGTCTGGGTCTCTCCCAGGCTACCAGACCCACATGCTTGTCTCCAAGCCTGACTGCATGTAACTGCATGAACACACAGTACTGCATTATCAAAATCATTCCCTATCAGGACATCTGCAGGGATATCCTCAAACGTACCTACTTGCTGGCTTCCTTTTCCACCCTCCCAGTCAAGGCGAATCCTAGCCAAAGGCATTTGGAATGGGGTCCCTCCTAAAGCTCTGACTGGAGTAGACTGGCCAAGCAAGTACTGTTCCTCTGTAATCATTGCAGGCTTCACAATGCTTAGGTCAGAGGCTGTCTCTCTCTTAGTCATGGCCTCATTCTCATTCACTAAGATAGGCTATAACCTTTTTGTGGTAGTTTGGTACCCTTGCTGTCTCAAGACAACCTACTGTTGGCATTTTGTCATTCCCACTTACTGGCTCTCCCACTGTTTGTTCCCCACCTTGCTTCCATGGACATCTGTGTACTACATGGCCCCACTGGTTGCATTTAAAACATGTAACCCTTGGTCCTGGATGTGTACCTGGACAGTGGCTTCCCCTGCTACTGGTGGACTTTGTTGAGGCAGGCTGGGCTGCTCAGCATAGGTTCCTTAGACCCATGAGCAGCACTGGGTGCCCCTTTCCTGTGCAGTGATGCCCTGCTTGCTAGGTATAGGTCTCCCTTCTTCCCCACCTCATCTGAAGTATTGCATTGTCTATCAGCTAACCAGATTCACATGTCCTCAGGCAAACTGCTAAAAGCTTGTTCCCTCACAAAAAGGTCTGCCAGCCCTTCAAAAGTGGTGACCTGATATCCACTCACCCACCTATGAAAATAAGTGCTTAGTTCAGCAACATATTCGCACACACATTCATCTGCCTTGCGTCTCTGCTCACAAAACTTTTTTCTGTAAGCTTCAGGTGTTAACTTAAAACATTCTAGCAAACAGTTCTTTACAACATTATAATTTAAACAATCAGTATCAGACAGTTTGGAAAGAACAGCTACAACTTTACCATGGAGTAAGGGTGTCAGGAACCGTACCCAGAGCCCTTGGTCAACATTATATTATTTACATACTCTCTCAAACATATGAATGAAACTATCAAAATGATCCCCTCTGTAAATTGTGGAAGAATTTTACTAATCCTTGTTGCTTCTGGGGGTTCAGTTACTCCCTTCCCCATTACCTCCATGACTCTGGCAAAGAGTCAGCATCTCCTTTTCATGTTGCCTCTGCCTCTCATTCTCCTCAGCCTGCAGATGTCACAGTTTCTCATTTTCCTCAGCCTCCAGCTGTCTTAGTATCTGTGCTGCTTCTGTTTCCAAATGCTTGGCCTCCAACTTAAGTCTCTTTAACTCCAGACAGATTTTTAAGTCCTCTGTGGAAAAGGTTGAGCTGTCCATTCTGAGAGTTGTACATCTCCACTGCCAGTCTGATTGCCCTCCCAGTTGCTATTTTGTGATGCAGCTGTGACTAAAGCTGCAATCCTGTCTGCTTTATTTAGGTTGGCATTTACCAGTCCTTTAGCCTGGCACATCTCAACCAACTGTCTCCTTGTCAGCTTGCCATACTCCTCTGCTGTCATTCTTGCCTCCTGTCTTTGATTAAGCTAACAAAAAAATAAAGCAGTTGTGATATGAACTCTGAATGTTCATTGCATGGCTGATTGAGAGTACAAACACCTTCAGTGACCACTGTACACAGGCTACAGGAATTCAGTACCCACACCACTACAAGCCAATTAATGTGAGGTGGCTAACTCACCACTATCACCCAATTAATATGAGACACCCCTGCACTGGCCCAGTAATCAAGGAGCCTCAATCCTCACCACTAGCACCACTGAGGAACATGCATATTGGGAGGATGACAAGTAAACACACACACAGTAAAGTACAATTTCACATAAGAACACACAAAGATCACAGTCAGTCTGTGGCTGGTTTCTGCCTCTATTTCCAGATCCCCAATAAAACTCCCCACTGGTGCAGCTATAGGGGTAAGATCTCAGCCGAGTGGCCAAGCTAAGGCCTCCAGCACCCTCTCTGTCCAACCAGTGCTTTGTGTCCCTGCCCAAGTAGCTAACACACACACACTTTGAGATTTGACTTGTATACAAACCCACAGACACTCCTGGGGAAGGCTGGCATAGGTTCACTAGCTATTCCCCCTTCTGCCCAGACTATAAGGTAGTTATCACTGCCACCAGCCAGGCTCTTATGAACTACTTTTAAGGCCCTTACCAAAGGGTGCCCAATTTTACTCTGTAATGTTACTATTACCCAAATGGTACGTGTGACCAACAGCAAGGCTATTTGGAGTGGCCTATACAGTGTCACCAAACACATGCAAGTACCCTAAGATCTTAAATATCTCTAAACAAACCAGCCACAATTAACAGGTTTAAATATATTTAATAATAGTAAAAGAACAGGACAATATTCAGTAACTCTGCACAGTGACTACAGAGTTCAGAACCACAGGAGCTTTTTTAAAACAACATTGCAAGAAAGTCTCACATAAATACAGAAAACATCTAAGCTAATATTTATTATATTCCTATCTTTCTTTGAGAAATTACTGTAGTCTAGTTACTTACTATTAGCAAGGCAAGTGCTGATGAGAGGATATTTCCAGGTCCAAAAACAAATACAAAATGCACAGACTCACTCTCTGAGATAGTTCTTAAAATAATAATTTACATTAATGCTGGGTTAGCTGGGAAACCATTGCTCTTTGTCACCTACCTTCAGTTCCCAGGCTAACAGAAACGTAAAATTTTAACATTTCTCTGTGAAAAATACCTCTCTCTCAGATGTGCAGCTGCTAGGAAGTCACAAAACAAGAAACACACTTTACATTTGAAACCCGGTAATTATTTCTGTTTCAAGACAGTAGGAAAAACTCCAACTCTAGATATTTTGTCTGCTCTGAGCTGAATCAGAGGTAACAGAATTGTAAGACAATTTCCATTTATTTTCTTGAGGTTTTGCAAGTTAACTCTGTATGTTACAGCTTCTACCATTAAAAACATACATTTGCACAGGCATATAGTTTACATCCATTTCTGTTCTTTTCCAGTAGGGTAGACTGTGGTTACATTCTTGAAGCTCAGTGCATAACATACAGTTCTCTTACATTTGTAAGACACGCGTATGAATCATATCACTATTCCCAAATGACATATGATTATTTACAAAATTCCAGACAGCTGGGCTGGCAGTGTCACATTTCTATATAAATTGTATCAATATTTTCAACTGACATATAATTGTTAGCAAAATTCCAGCTAGCTGGGCTGGCATCATTTTGGTATGTCACAAGTGGTTTCACACTGACAAACATTCAGGATGCTCTGAGACTCCTAAAACTACTATCTGGATTTTAATGTTTTAATTCAGACTTTACTTAATTTCTTATATCTCTTTTTATATTTACTTGGTTTGATGGTCAGTTTGTAAACACTGCAATCTATTATTTATTGATATGTACAATACCTGGGAATAAGTATTTTAATATTCTATTTAGTTAATTTATTTCACTTTAACTGGGTAGATGAACTGATCAAACGGTCTCTTTTCACCCGTGACCCAGGCCCAAAAGAGGTCAGCAGTGGCAATGAAATAAGAATAATGATACAAAAACTGAGAATCTTCATAAAGTGCACAATGACATTACTGAAGATGGCATAAAAGAATATATGAATACTATTGTGGATTTATTGCATATTGAATACTTTAGTTATTAGAAATCCTATTACTTTCAATAGCTCATGTAGTAGAAGTAATGGAGTACAGTTAGGGGAGGCAAAGCAGTGTAGTGAGTAACAGTTGCCTCACACCAAGAGATTCTACTATTTAGTTTTCATGCCTTCAGTGTGGAGTCTGCATGTCATCCCTGTGTGCACATGGATTTATTCTGTGTACTCTGGTTTCCTCCCAAAGACACATGGGAGGTACATTTATATCTCTATATTGTCAGAAGATGTGCGATATGAGAAAAAGGTCTGGCAAATTTGCCTCCATTTCCTACTTGTCTAGTAAACTCTGAATAGCGGTGACTTTCCATGGGATCACTATACATACTAGATGAATACTATATATATATATATATTATATATATATATATATATATATATATATATATATATATATATGCACAGGGCATAGAAAGCATGTAGATTCATCAGTTTAGTAGGTGGTCTTAGGTAAAAAACAGAATTTATTTTGCAATAGAATAAATTAATATTAAATTTTTATTTTATGATGCATAGTTTAATTCTAGAATTCACATGTAATGAAAATTTCTGACAGACATTTGCAGCACAGAAAAAAGGTCAGAAAGGAAGGAATAATTGCTTTGTTTTGTGGTGTTGGTTAGTATAGTGATATATTTGTGGTCTACTTCCAGGACCTGACAAACCAAAGACTGAATCTCAAAAAAATTCAAAATTCAAAATACTTGAATTATTTTTTTTAACTTTTGGGCAAACCCTGCACACCCCTGATGTGGCCTCTGCCACCTCCTCTGCTTGCTAATTATATATACCATTCCATAGACAAGTCAAGATTGGGCATATTCCATCATTCAGTATTTTGAATTTTTACTCTTCTGGGATTCAGTCTTTTGGTTTTTCAGTCTTCTGAAGTAGACCCAGTATTTATATATATGCACAGTAAAGATATTTACAAATTTTACTTTGCAGTATTGATAAGAATGTCTCTGATGCAATTCTTTTCTTAATTGTATCTAAAACAATTGCATTTCTTGGATTTTTCTAAGTACTGTTTATATTTAAAATGATAGTTGTTTGACTGTGGGTGTCAACTGGGAGTCTACTTCATGTCACTGAAGCTATCTTACAAAAAGCTTCTCCCTTACAGCTTAACAAAAGGTGGTCTGCATCACAGGATTGAGTTGTTTGTAAATCTGATCTCTGGGAGACAGCAACTTATGGGGGTTATATTTATGCTTGTTGATACCAAAAATAGTGCAGCAAAGAACAGTGTTGCTGTTGTGTGGATAGTTATCCATTCAATTTGTTTTACAAGTTTTCAGGGATGAATGGTCCTGCAGTTATGGCAAAGTGGCAGTTTTTATTTTCTGTTACTTACAGAAGTTGGGCATTGTTCAATGAGTATAACACTGTTAGACCCAACTCAAGTGTGGGTGTGAAGTGCATTCCTTGCTTATACCTTACTGGCAGTGGGTGTAAGAATGTGAGAGTTTTTACAGTGCAATCATAATTTATGCCACTACTTCACTAGTAGTAAACTCAGTGTTACGTGAAGGTTGTGGGTCTAGCCAGAGTCCAAAATGTCTCTCTTGCTGAACAGGTGGTATGGGGGTCCTTTTGCAGATCATGAATTAGTAGGCATGGGAGTTTAGCTAGTTTCTGAGAAACGCTAAAGACCATAAATCGAGATTTCTTGAATTTATACTATTTTTTTTTTTTTTTTTGTGGTCCAGAAATATAACTTGGTGAAGTTGTACTGCGCTTTTTATTTAAGGTTGATGAAATCTTTGCCAGTGATAAGCATGAGGACGCCTTCTGCATAAAGTAATACTTTGATATTGAGTGGGTCATGAATTATGGCATTTACAAAGATTTAAAGTTTAAGGATGCCCACTACTGGCCCCTGTGGAGAAAAATAGTTGAATGGGTCTGTCTCGTAAAAGTTGAATACACCTGTGTAGTTTTGTTAGCAAGGTAGTTTTTGAACTGGGCAATTATGTTTTCTCCAAAAGTTGAATTTGGCACTATTTTTAACAGGTGTGGGTGGTTAACTCAGTTAAATGTTCCTGTCGTATCACTGAAGGTGCCAACTGTCAGAATACCTCCATGGATATTGTTGAAAATGGTGCTAATGACTGTATAAATAGTGGTTATACTAAAGTTATTGTGTAAACCATGTTCATCGCATAAGGGGCCACAGTCATTGATGTGTGAATAATTGCTTGTAGATAATGTTTTAAAAATAGTTTATTGATGCAGTATAGGTTAGCTATGGGTCTGTAGTCCATAGATGAGTTGGGTTATGCAACCTTTTACCAAGGACAGTGTAAGGCAAGGGCCCATTTGAATGGCGAAGGAATTATGCGTGACAAAAGGGAAAAATTAATACTATATATTAAAGGTTTGGCTATCTGGGTTGCAGCCATTCTTAAGAGACCTTGTTGGAGTTTGCTGAATTTAGCAGGAGCTTTACTCTAAATTTTCAAGTAATTTTTTAAGTTTCCACATGGAAAATTTATTTGGTGTGAAGCATCCAGACAAAGTTAGCTTAGTACTAAAGTTCTTTGTTTTCAGTGACATTGTTTTAATGGGGATTGCTTTCATTCTATTTTGTAACCGAGTTTATGGATTAGAAGAGAGAGTTTTGTAGTTATCAGCAAAATTAACATTTTTTGAAGCATATAGGTTTATCTGTGGTCTATCCAGGTAATTCTTTAATAGCTTGTCAGAAGTGTTTGAGTCAGTCAATAGGGTTGTTGAACTGTTCCTGAAGTACACTGCATTAGTTGCATTTGTACCTACTTTGCAATTTTTTTCTAACTTCTTTGTAAGTTTGGTATAGTTGGGCATTAGGTTGATTTATTTTTCAGTTTTTTTTTTTCAGAATATGTCTCTTTACTTCATTAAATGTTAGAGATTTGTTGTAATCCAAGGACCTCTTTGTCCCCTGCATCTAGGAGTTAATATAGGAAATACAGCATCTTATGCTAATGTGGTTAATCTGTGAAGTAAGGGCAGAGACTGGATCTATTTGGGTATATGGGGATGTCAATTAATGTTATCTAACTGGATTAGTAGCTCAAAAACAATAGATCTGAAGTAGTTAACTTCATTTGATCATCAACCTCTGGGTTACGGTTCCGACAGCTTTCCAAGCTCTAAGCTCCTCCCCCTTACCCATACTACATTGCAACCTCCTTCCAGCCCTCAGATCTCGTTTGCTGCAGCTTTGCCAAAACGTGATCTCTGAGCTCCAGGAAGGTAGAGTACAGTTTCCTTCTTTAACTGTTCAAAAGTTAGTTTAGTGTGCGTCTGTAGTGTTTACCTTTCCCTTTCTTCCTCCCTACCAGGGTTTCCGTTCAGAAAAAGTACAAAAAAGTAAACTTTGTGTTTTTTAGTTAGTGTAGGCATCCCTTTCCCACCTTTACTGTGTGTGTGTGTGTGTGTGTGTGTGTGTTTGTAGGTAGGGCTTTAGTTAGCCTTATTTGTTGTGGGGGTTGAGATGTCAGACCCACAAAAGCTGACTTTCTCCAAATGCAGAGTGTGGCCATAAGTTATCCCCGGCTGATGGCCACACTCTGTGCGTTGTGTGTTTTGGGGTTCCCCACCTTTCTTCAGGCTGCAAAATATGTGCAGCCTTTAATCCACGGGCCCTGCGGGACCACAGGACCAAGTTGATTTTGGCTGGGCTTCTCCTGGCAGAAACTACTTTTTCTCCTTCCTCTACAGCCACGGCGGTGGCCGTATCAGCTTCATGTCCTCCTCCCTTGTCTGGGACTCACACTCCCATTTCAAAACAGGGTGACAAAGAGGCCAGGAAGGATAAGCATAGGGAGAGAGATAGAGAAAAAGCGAGAGAGAGACAAAGATAGGGGTCGTAAGATACTAACGGATCCGTCAGATCTTTTGGGTCCTCCTGTTAAAGTGGTCACTGCCCCGGACAAGACTCCTAAGCCATCTTCCCCTCGTCTCCGATGCCCTAGATTCTCTCCGAAACTGGAGGAGGAGGTTTGGCCTGCTCCGAGGTTGTTCTCGCATTGTCCTCTCGGCCGGCGTCAGTGGCGTCCTCCAGATCGACAAGAAGCCTCTTGGAGGCTGACATGGACTGGATAATAAGGTTTATACAGACTCAGTTGCAGATGGGAGTGTTGCTGGCTCCCCATCCCACTGGAGCAGGGAGTTCAGCTCCGATGTTTGCCCCAATAGCTCCTTCTCTGATCCATCCCCAGGTTTCGGAGTCCCTGGATCCGAGGAGCCCTAGAGTCAGGGGGTCAGCGTCGATGGTTCCCCCAACCTCTATGCCGGCCATACCTCGAGTATGTCGGATCCGAGCTCTCCGAGCCGTGATTTGGATGTCAGATCCGGGGAGATAAGTATGTCATCAGCTCCGTTATGGTCGGGACATACCATTCGTCTGGGTCTGTCTGTTCCAGATTCGGCACCGATCCCTTCGTCGGATCCGAGGGGCAAGGTTACTCATCCTTCTAATTTTAGAGAAGTTGGTTCCCCTTCGGCCTTCATAGGTTGGTACTAGGCTATCGGCCCTAGGGCCTATGCAAGCCTAGCCATAACAATTCCCTGGATATTTCTTCCCACTATATTTACTTCTCTGGGCTAGCAGGGCGACTGACATGATCCCCGGGGTGAATTTCCTATCTCCCATCCAGACATCAAGGTTCCTTTTGAAGAGGGCTAATGAGGCACTCTGCTTGACATGTATGGGCAGTCAATTCCAGGGTATGGGGAGTCTGGGTCAGGAACCTATCCCTCCAGCATGTTTTGTTCATTGTGATGACAAGGTTTAGATCCCTGGAGCGTGTGGCTCTGAGGGATTGGGATTTCTTTAAGTGGAGCATGTCCAACAGCTCAGGGTTTGACATGGCCTTGTATGTTAAGCAGAGATCACCTCTGAGTAGACGATATGCCACAGAGTATAGCTGGAGTTTTTTTAGACGGTCACCATATGGCATCTGCTTTAGGCCTGTGATTCTTTTAGTGAGTTATTTTTATGGCCTTTCCAGGTGTTGCAGATGTCTTGAGAGGTACATACCAAATGGGGCATTATACTCTATAATGGGTCTAATGAGGGATGAGTACAGTGGGACAATGACCTCCTTTTTTCTGGGTGAAAAGCCCTTAGTGATGAGGTGTGACACACAGAAGGATTCCCTGACTGTTGTGGCGATGTGGTTATCGAAAGTGAGACCACTGTCCACCTGTGTTCCTAAGTCTCTCATCACACTTTCAATGTTTAGCGTCCTGCCACCTATGTGGTAATTCATGGGTACATGTTTTTTTCCAAAGGGGATAACTATACATTTCTTGGCATTAAGCTTGAGCCCATGGCTCTGGCACCAGGCATCTGTTTCTGTAAGGCCTTTTTGTAGATTATCCACATTTGGGGATTCAATAATGGCTCCCAGTTTGTAGTCATCTGCAAACTTTGTTAGCCAGAGTCCCTTAGTGTTGGCCTGTACCTCAGAAAAGTAGATGCCAAACAAGAGTGGTCTCAGAACTGAACCCTGAGGTACTCCACTTGTCACTTGTCTGAAGCTGGATTTGGAGTCAGCTACTTTTACAGTCTGGGTTCTGTCAGTAAGCCAGTTGGCAACCCATCGAGTGACGTAGGGATTTATGCCCAGCTTAGTAAGTTTATCTATGATTCCAGAGTGGGGAATGGTGTCGAAGGCCTTGGCGAGGTCCAGATAGGCTGTGTGGACCACCTTACCCTCGTCCACAGCTCTGGAGACTGATTTGAAGAAGTCAATCAGATTCAGGAGACAAGATCGGCCCTTCACAAACCCAAACTGGGTGGGGTCCAGTGTTTGAAGGTTGCCAATGTCTTTGTTTATAAGTTCCATGATAATGCGTTCCATGCCCTTGCAGATCAGGCTTGTCAGACTGATGGGACAGTAGTTCCCGGGATCCAAGACAGATCCTCCCTTGTGGAGTGGGATAACTGTAGATGTGCGTCACTCAGTGGGCACGAAGCCTGAGGTTAGACTATGATTAAACATGATACATAGGTGAGGTGCTAGTTCATTTTGTAGTTCATGTAGTACACAGCCTGGGATGTCATCTGGTCCCATGGATGCTGTATTCTTAGCTTTGGAGAGTGCGGTTTCTACCTGTGTGGCCGTGATTGTCAGAATTTGGCAATCTTTTCATATTGAAATGGGCCCTTTAGGGGGTGAGAGGGGGGTAAAGTTGGCACTAAATCGATCTGCCAGGATATTGGCAATATCCTTGGGATCACTATATTTAATGCCATTCTGTTGTAGCTCAGAGCAGATCTGAGCATTGCCATTTAGATTCTTGACATAACTATAGAATGCCTTGTGGTTGTCTTTGGAATCTTTGGCAACTTTATTTTCATAACTAGCTTTTGAGGATTTTATGAGGGATCTCAGCTTCTTACTGAGGCTGGTGAGGGAGTTTTTTGCATCCTGGGATTTTCCTCTTTTCTGCAACAGTTTCTTCCTTCTGTTGTATAGTTTGTTTATAGCAGGAGACCACCAGATTGGCTTCCTTTTTTAGGAGAAGAGCATCTTGGTTCTATATGGGATGGCACGATTCATGCATGAGTGGATGTGCTCGTACAGTGCATTAGTGTAGGTTTCTGCAGTCAAACTTCCAGATCCTGTCTGCGTGGGTGTTGTGAAGTTTGTCACTTCTGACTTCAGTAGCATGAAGTTGGCTTTGGAGAAGTTTTTTAAGGAGGTTTCCTTACTGGGGGGTGGGATGTGGATGTCAAAGGTGATTTGCTTATGGTCAGACCTGACCAATGAGGGGGTGACCACTGGTGTGGAGCATCTATCTCCCATGTTGGTAATGACCAGGTCTAGGATATTGGCTCCCCTGGTGGGACAGTGGATTAGTTGATCCAGGGCATTGGAATTTGTGAATTCCAAGAACCGTTGGGAAAAGGAGTTGGTACCCGAGTAGTTTTCCCAATTGATGGCGGGGTAGTTGAAATCACCCAGTATTACAGTGTTTGGTTGTATCTTAATATTTTCCAGTATGTTTAGAAAGGTGTAGTGAGAATCTTGGGGCATGGTGGGGGATCTGTAGCAAGCTACAATTTGGATTGCAGTCTTACCTATTGTTAGTTGTACCTGGAGTATTTCAGATGCATTGTGTTAGGCAACTAGCCTGGAGGTGTGAATATCCTTGGTGAATATGGACACTCCTCCACCTTTAGTGTTTCGGTCTTGGTTTTGTGGCTGAAAAGTGTGGTAAGAATTGTAGCCTGGTATTGCAGGGGTGCTCTCTGGAGCCTTGAACCAGGTCTCAGTTACTGCACAGATATCAATGTTCTCCATTTTTAGGAGTGCCTCGAGAGAGTGCATTTTGAGGTTTAGACTTCTAGCATTGAGTAGCATTGCCTTCAGATTTTGCATGCTTGTATCTGTTACTGTGGTGGTTTTATCCTTTGAACCTTGCCTAAAAAAGGCACTATAGGGGTGGCAAGAGCTTTAGCCAGTAACCTGAATCACAGGGGTGACAGGTGCGGACCATCTCTGGCAAAGCATTGTGGTTTGTCGATCATGTCTTCCCAGGCAGACAAATACTGGATCCCCTTAGAATGACACCAGAAGCTTAGCCAATTGTTGAAGTCAATCATTTTGTCCTTATACTGTGGTATCATTCTGGGCGAAGGTAGGATGCTACTCAGGGCTAGGGTCATACCTGCCTAGGTCACATGATCCAAGAGCTCTTCCATGTCTCTTTTCATGTAGTCCAGGGAGGTACGTCTCAAGTCATTCACTCCAGCATGGACAATACAGAGTCGTATTTGTACTTGTTGTGGAGTGACTTGAGTGCATGCGTTATGTGGCAGATCCTGGCACCTGACAGGCAGCTGACTGTAATTTTCTCCTTGGTCAGCCTGGTAAGTGGGACATCAGTGTGCCTGACTATAGAGTCACCTATGACTAAAGTGTTGGGTACATTGTCTTGCCTTAGGAGCTGTTATTGGGTGGCACACTGGTGTTGTGAGCTGTGTGTCACTTTGGTTGTGACTGGTATTTGTTTGCTTTTCGGATTCGGTGGTCCTTGTTGCTTGGCCATGTTAATGTTAAGGGCCTCCACATATGTGGGTTTAGTGTTGCTATGTGTAGGTGTTGATGGTGTGGGTTTTGAAGGGCTATGAGTTTCTTGAGGTGTAATGCAGGTGTTAACCTTCTCCTCTTGACTATCTAGCACAACCTTGGCCGGAGAGAGCTTAGCTTCCAGTTTGACTATGTAAGTGCATCTCTTGCAGGTTGTAGTGTTGGGTGGTAGGATTGTCTGTGTACATGAGGCAGTTGCTGCACTGCCCCAGTATGCCCAGATTCACCAGGTGGACAGGAGAAATCACCGGAAGCTGACTCTTGGACATGCCTGTTTAGGTGCTTTCTTGTAAAGTTTAAGAGCGGTTTTCCCTTACCTTTGCAAGGTACTTTGCAATTATAGGCCATTTAGTGCCTATAATTAATTTCTCCTTATTGACAAGGAGAGCTGAGTGCTTGAATCAGTTTCAGGCTTCCTAGTGCTTTCCAGCAGGTTCTAAAGCAAGTGCTAGTCAAAGGGGTTCAGATTTTAGTGCTGCTACTGAGAAACCCTAGTTCTAACGGAAAATTTGAAGAGCAGACTTTCTGGCACCTGGAATAGTTTAACTGTAGCCTCGCAGTGCTGCACAATGTGAAAAGTTTGCAAACAACACGTGTTTTTAAGCCAGGAATTTGAACGGGATATGAAATCAGCCCTAAAAGGCTAATAAAATTCAATTTCAGAGCTGGAAACCACTCCTCTAGCGTTACATAGGCAGTACAATGCTCACCAGTCCCACTGGTAAGCAGTAGGACTTCCAAACACGAAAAGTCACTAATAACCAAAAAAATCAGCAAACCTTGAATCCTGGTATCCACATAAAACGTACTTTATTGTAGAAACTGGACCAACACAAGAATAAAATAAGTCCTTGACACAGGCACTAAGCGCTTTCACCCTTTCATCCTAGGGCATCATCAGAGTACAAAATTAAGCAGATCATATCCCTTAAATACTGAACTCTTAATTATATAATTAAACCAATTTTCTAATAAAAACATTAATCTTCACAATTAGTGAACCAGAGAAGGAAGTTAAAACCTAGCCTGAACTTAAAGTAATATATCCATTGTCATAAAGTCAATTAATCATAAATGTGAATAATAATAAAAATAATAACACCACAAATAATGACAATATTAAAAAATGTAAAATACAAATCAAAAAGAATAAGAAATAAGAGTTAGAATGGCAGTAGAATTCATCATAACTATTAAGCCCCACTGTTCTGTAAAAAAGAAATTATGTATGTGTCAAGCCATATAGATGAATGCAGTTGCTTGTTACTGAACTGTTGTATTGTATTAACGTTATAAAAACGTTATAAAAACATTATAAAATAAGTGTCAAAGTTACTTAAATGAAATATATAAATATATAAATATGAATATGAATATCCATAGAATTGCTAAAAATATATTCATTTTAATAATTCATTATAAATATTTCTGTTAATAATCAGTAATAAATTTAAATAAATATCAATATTAGTGTTAATATTAGTAAATTCAACATATTTAAATATTAAGTACAAAATGTAATAAAGTTACTTTAAAATATGTGTTGTAGTGTATATTAAAATATTAAAAATATGGATTGTTAAAAATGTTTGTGTATAGTTATGTTCTAATAAAATGTCATTGTAAATAATGCTGAACATGCTATTTGACCACAACTGAAATTATGTAAATCTAACATATTTGGTTCAATGTTTAAACCTAAATAAATTGTGATTTGAGCTTGAGTATACTAGCAATGGATATTTGTTCATTAATGCCAGGCCACTTACTGGCATTTAATCTAAGTTGCCAAAGACATTCTTTTGCTTCTAATAAAGTTTTAATATCGCCACCTTTGTGTGTGTTATCGTAAGGTATTCTGTCAATCACAAAAAATAACTTCCTTCTCTGGTTCACTAATTGCGAAGATTAATGTTTTTATTAGAAAATTGGTTTAATTATATAATTAAGAGTTCAGTATTTAAGGGATGATGATCTGCTTAATTTTGTACTCTGATGATGCCTTAGGACGAAAGGGTGAAAGCGCTTAGTGCCTGTGTCAAGGACTTATTTTATTCTTGTGTTGGTCCAGTTTCTACAATAAAGTACGTTTTATGTGGATACCAGGATTCAAGGTTTGCTGATTTTTTGGTTAAGCAGTAGGACTTCCCACTACCACAGCAAGGTCTGGATAGCTCTGAGCACAGAAAATAAAGCCCTGAGACAAGCAAAGCCTGGGATATGGACTGGCTAGAAAAGGTGGGAAACGAGCAAACAAGATAGTATTTTTTTTTTGTTGAAACAGGCTAAACAATGCAATAATACAGTAAATAAACACAGGAAAGGCTAACACACTTGAGTGTGTAGTCCTAAACAGTAAATGCAATTAAAACTCGACAAATTTAGCAATTTAAAACTTTTTAAATGAAGCAAGGCAAGTGCACAACTGAAAAACGATTTAAGAGGCGGTAACACAGCAGAATAAGTAGCTAGTCTACATATACAGAGAAGTTTATGTATACAGAAAAGCAGCTAAAACACACAAACACTTAGATGCAGTGCAACCTAGAGCCCTTGAGTTGTAGCAATATTAAGGCAATTACAGTTATAATAAATGCTCTAAAATATACTCTATATTTCGAAAATGTTTGAGAAGCACAGTCAGAACCAAGGAGATTGACAATTTTTTTTTTTTTTTCAAGAACACAAAAGAACCAGCCCCCACTAGCCAGCAGCCAGTTAACACAATCTAGCCCGGGTAAAGAAAAGCTTCAGCTAATTCAAGATGGCCTGTTCATGTGCTTTGAACAATCACTGCATAAACAAACAAGCCCAGAGCCAGCAATTCTGACTAGGACATACTAAAGCTATTATCCTACAGACAGTAAGCACTACAGAAAGCCACAAAATGAAAGTTTTTAAACAGATAAAAGAGCAATGAGACTCTGCAGAATGCAAACAAATCAGTTGTCTGCAGATTAGTTAATAGCAATAAAAATACACTCAAAAACTCTGCAGCAGGCAATAAAAAGTGCTATTTATAAATTGCTAGAAGCGTTCAATGTTGTGGAGCGGGTTCTCTCAGGAGGATCGAGACCCCTCACTCTTTCCTCGGAGTCCGTCCCTGCTCCCTTGCTGCTGAGTGTGTCTTCTGTCATACCGTCTTCTCAGGGACAGCCTGTGTCTTATACACCCCAGGCAGATCCCCTTGAGGAATATGAAGAGGTTTGTAAGCCTTCCCCGGAGATCCCTCGCAAATGCAAGTGCAAGAGGAGGCACATGGACTCCCCCGAGTCACAGAGGATACTGACTTGGAGGAAGGGGAAGGCTCCCCCAGATCACCTCCCGAGGATGTCTCATTTGGAGACCTAATGGAAATCCTCCATCAGAGGGGAGGTTGGTCTACCCAAAAGCCTTCCTCAGACAAGTCGTTATTCCTGGAGGCATTCGCAGGCCCATCTAACTCTTGGGTGTCCCCCCTGGCTGATCCTCTGGTGGACCTCATTACCACCAGAGCTTGGAAGGAGACTGACACTGTTGAAACCTATACCTAAAAGGCCAGACAAGCTTTTGAGCCCTCCTATTGATAAGACTGCATGGAGTAAGGGTTCCCCAGTTGATGCCATGGTGGTGGTGGCGGCCACTAAAAAGGAACTGGCTCAGGATAGTTCCTCGATCCATCCTCCAGACAAGGAGCCTAGGTCAGTGGATCGACTCGGAAAGTGGATATATGCTTTAGCTACCTTTGCCATAAGGTTGCTGAACTACATTGCCCACATGATCAGACTTCAGTGCGACCTAGTGAAAGAGTACGCTGAGTCTCTCCCAGAGTCCATTTTGGCCGAGGATAAACCCTCATTCTCAGCATTTATGGCCACACTTAAGTCGGTGACTAACACGTCCATGCACCTACTCTCTCATGCCACCGAGGGAGCTGCTAGGGTGGCCAGGTCTGGCATTGCCATGAGACATCACACCTGGCTCCGGCTTTGTGATTTTTTGGAACCTTTCAAGGTGTCCTTTGCAAATGCCCCTTTTGACGGTTCAACCCTGTTCGGGAAGATGCTGTCGGCAGTCGGGATCTGCTTCTCTAACCCTCAAAAGTCCTTTTCCAGGAATCAGCTAGGGCAAAAGAAGTTGTGGTTCCGGAAGTCTCAGCATTCCCGGGACACTCTGGACTCCTTTTTCCCTAGAGGCAGAGGGAGACAATGTGGACGCCGGCCCAGAGACAGTGGGGGACCAAAGAATTTTGGGTCACGGGAACCATTATCAGATCGACCTGCTCAGCAGCCCTGAGGGGTTGCCCGACTGACCCACTCTGGAGGCAGTTGGGCATTTTTTGAAGCACCTAGCTCAATGGGAGTCCATAACATCAGACTGCTTTGGATAATATCCAGAGGTTATTCCATTCCTTTTCTGACCAGTCCGTTACCTCCAAAGCACCTCCCAGACGTTCCACCCGTTCAAAGGGAGGTGGCATCTTTGGAAATAGAAAAGCTGCTAAACAAAAGAGCAATCCAGCCGGTCCCCCTAGATCAGTCCGGATCAGGCATCTTATTCCAGGTTCTTTTTGGTGCCAAAACAGACGGGGGACTTGGAGGCCGATTCTCGACCTGTCCACGTTGAAACTATCTGTTGCCAAGGAGAAGTTCTGGATGGTCACCTTACAATCCATCCTGCCGTTCTTGCAGGAGGAAGACTGAATGTGCTCTGTAAACCTCAAGGATGCTTATTACCACATTATGATGGATAGGTGATCCAGGAGGTTTCTCTGCTTTCGGCATGGTGACAATCACTACCAGTTCAGGGCCCTACCCTTCAGTCTCACCACAGCCCCCAAGATGTTTACCAAGGTCATGGCAGTTGTAGCGGCCCACCTGAGACTTCAGGGCATTCAGGTCTTTCCGTACCTGGATGATAGACTCTTCACTGCCCCCTCCAGGCATCGACTTGTTCAAGCCAGAAATTCATTCCTTCAGCTGTCAAATTTACTGGGTATCACGATAAACATTGCAAAGTCCTCTCTTCAGCTCGTTCAGATTCTGGACTTCATAGGGGCAAGAATAGATTCACTCCAGACAGACTTCGGAACCTGACCCTCCATGTATTGGCACTTCTTCAGACATCTTCACCCCCCTTCACCCCCAGCAGAACTAGTTCTGAGGGCCTTAGGGTCCATGGCAGCAGCTGTAAATCTGATTCCTTGTACATGTCTACACATGTGTGTTACAGTGGACAAGTTCAGTGGTTCATAGGTTCATAGGTTTCTACTAGGCTATCTGCCCTAAGGCATTTTAAGCCTAGCCCAAATTTTGTGCCACCCCTTATATGAAAAAATATTGTGCCCATTAGTTTGTTGTGCCTCTGTCCAGCAGTGACACAGAGATGATTCCCAGGATAAACCTACGATCTCCCATCCACAGGTCATGATTTCTCTTGAACAGAGCCAGCGAGGTGCTCTGCCTCACATGGATCGGTTTATTCCACAGCATAGAGTCTCTGAGTGATAAATCTATCCCTCCAGAACGTCCTATTTATATCCGTGCTAAGGTTTAAGTCGCTTGCTCTAGTGGTTTGGTGGATTTGGATTTTTGAGGTGGAGCATGTCCATTAATTCGGGTTGGACATGGCCTTGTATGTCAGGCACATGTCACCTCTGAGCAGGCGGTATGCAACTGAATAGAGCTGGAGTTTCTTCAATCTGGCAGCATATGACAGATTTTGGAGTCCTTTGGTGAAGAACTTTTGGGGTCTCTCCAATTGCTGCAGATGTCGGGTGAGATACATCCCGAATGGGGTCGATCATTGGTCTGATAAACAATGACCTCACTAGATCTGGATGTGAATCCCTTCATGATCTCTGTTATACCAGCCCTTAAGTTATCCGATTCCTCTAAGCAAGGTGTGCAAGACTTTCCTCATCTGGTGGCTTCAATCCTGGGATCTTCGGGAAGGATGCCCCTTTATTGCAACCCTGCCCCAAGCCACGGTGACCACGGACATCTCGTGTTTAGATTAGGGGGGCACTGCTCAGGCAGGACTGTCTAAGGCACGTGGTCCCCGAACGAGACCGTTCTGCATATCAGTGTTCTAGAGATGAGGGCGGTCCTTCTGGCGTTGCAGGCCCTTCATGCTTCTCTTCCTCTGGGAACGATTGCAATTCAGTCAGACAACATGTCATTGGTCTGGTATATCAACAAACAGGGGGAGTCTAGGTCCTACCCGCTTTGTCGAGAGGCCATGAGTGTGTGGAAATGGGTGATCTCCACCAACTATTTTCTGATAGCAATGCACATTCCGGGTTGGTTCAACATTTTGGCGGACAAACTGAGCAGGACTATCCTTTTACCCTACGAATGGTCTCTGAACCCTTATGTAGCGGAACAGATCTTCCTCAAGTGGGGTCAGCCTTGCTGCGATCTCTTCGCATCGCTGTCCAACATGAAGTGCAGTGAGTTTTTTGCTCTGATTCCCCCTCAGGGGGGGGGGGCTCCCAGAGACGCTCTTGTCCATGCTTGGCCACCTGGTCGTCTTCATGCGTATCCCCTGCTACCTCTAATGACAAAATTCTTGCAGAAAGCTTGTTGGTTGGGGAGCAAGATTATCCTCGTAGCCCCATTCTGGCCTCGTCGAGTTTGGTTCCCTTGCCTACGGTCTCATCTAGTAGCTCTGCCCTGGAGATTAGATCCCATTCCGGATCTCATTTGTCATCCCTCTGGAATTCCTCCTCCGAATCTGGAGAGCCTCAAGCTTTCTGCTTGGTTGCTCCAGTTCCACTAATTGCCAGGACTCACGGACTCTCTTCTCCTGTTAAGTCCATTCTGGTGGCAGCGTACAAGTCCTCAACCTGAAAGGTGTACCGTAGTAAATGGAAGCGTTTTTCCATCTGGGCTTCTCCGAGAGATTTGGATCCATTTACCACCCCAATTCCAGTGGTATTAGTATTTGTCTCAGATTTTCCAGCAGGGGGCCAGCTCTTCCACTTTTAAGGTCCAGCTGGTGGCTATATCCCATTTTCATGTAGGAGAAAATTCAGGTTCACTAGCTGCTTCTAGGATTTGTAAGACTTTCATCAAAGGCACCTTTTTGCTGAGACCTCCGATTAAGCATCCTTCCCCTCCATGGGATTTGACCTTGGTTCTTTAGGCCTTAGTTGCGCCTCCATTCGAACCGGCAGCGTCAGTTGATTTAAAATTTTTGTCATGGAAGACAGTCCTCCTGGTGGCTATCACTTCGGCTAGGAGAGTGTCTGAACTTCAAGCCTTGTGTATAAAACCCCCATACTTAGGTTTTCATAAGGATAGGGTTTCTCTAAGGACAAATCCTTCTTTCCTCCCTAAACTTGCTTCGGAGTCAAATATCAATCAGTCCATTAATCTCCCAGTATTTTTCTCTAATTTTCAAAACAAAGGGGGAATACAAACTTCATTTGCTGGATGTCCACAGACCGTTACGCTTTTATTTACATAACACTAAACCCTTTCGTAAGTCTGATCAGTTATTTGTTTCCTTTGCCAAGCCCTTTTTGAGGAAACAAGTTTCAAAGGTGACTCTTTCTAGATTGATTTCACTTTGTATCCTGCAAGTGTACAAGGATGATGGATTACCAGAACCAGACAGGGTTCATTCTCATTCTACTCGTTCTATGGCTACTTCTGCTGTCTTTTGGTCCAGAGTTTCTCTGGATGACATTTGTTCATTGGCTACCTGGGCTTCCTTCACACTTTTATTACTCATTATAAGTTGGACATGGTATCTAGAGGAAGGGCTTCTTTTGGTTCTGCAGTGCTTTGGAATATCCTTCCATAAGGGCCTCCCAAGGTCTTTTGGTAGCTGGGGACTCTGTCCCACAGGTTGATGATCAAATGAAGTTAACTACTTTCGATAAAGAAGTTATGTATTCACCATAACGTTCCATCTGAGTAGTTAGACTTCATTTGTCATCAACCTTCCCTCCTTCCTTCCCCCTGACCTTATTGGTTTGCGATAGTCCTTGGACTCAGACTTACTGGATAGTGTAAGCTTAGTGTGTGTGATCAGGTCCGGTTATGTCTCTTGGGTTGATGTGTGCCAGGTTGTGGGTGGCAAACTCGATCTGAGGGTTGGAAGGAGGGTAGCAGTGTAATATGGGTAAGGGGGAGGAACTTGGAGCTCGGATCTTAGCTTGGAAAGCTGCTGGCTCGAATCCATGTTAGATCAGTAACCCACAGGTTGATGACAAATTAAGTCTAACTACTCAGATGGAATGTTATGGTGAATACATAACCTCTTTTTATGTACTTATACTGAATCCTTTCATTCATGTCTGTCCAATATGGCTCATGGGTTTTTGAGTGAAGCCTCAAGCCCTTTTTATAATTTTCTCCATAATATCCTTGTATGTAGAGATGCATCTGGCCCAGTCTGATGCTGACTAGTGAAGTTAAAGTTCAAGGTGATTAATAACATAAATAAGAATTTCCTTGAGGTCCTTCATAATTCCTGTTCAGAAGGGGAGTAAAGGTGGATTTATGTATTACCCAGAGAATGAAAGGATCCAGCATCATGTTGAGTACATTACTGCTGTATCGTAGTCATTCCGTCTGTCTTATCTGATTTAATGGGTACGAATCTATCTACAGGATGCTTGGATGGCATCAGAACAGGAGACCGTTGAGGATAATGGGTCCAAAGGAATCCCTAGGTCTCTAGATAGCATCTGACAAAAGTGTGCAATCAGATGTAGACCATGTTGCTACCACAGAAATCTCATTAACTAGTGGCACAGATTTGGTGGAATGAGCCTTGGATTTGCATGCTAAAGGGTGATTGTGAATTGACTAATGTAAGAAAAAACAAGCAGAAAACCACCTAGAAAATGTGACATTAGACATTCATCACCCCTGTTTAATTGCAAAGGACACAAAAAGAGATGCTAGTCTTTTTTGTAGTATTTGGTTCTGTGCAGGTCGAATCTCAGTTGCCTATAAACATTCAGGGTATGTAAGATATATTCACTCTTACTGGAATGAGTCAGAAAAAAAGACTGGTAAGTGGATTTGGCTGGTTTATATTTGAATAGAAAACCACCTTGGGAAGAAGAGAGGAGTTTGTATGGAGGAACACTATCATTGTAAAAAACTAAATAAAGAACTGTAAATGAAATAGCTAACCTGGAACAATTTTTATTTCCAGGAGAGATTTCAAAGTGCTGGGTTTGCTGGTTCAAACTGTGACTTAATGTTTCTAGCATGAAACTGAGATCCCATGGAGGCACTAATTCTCTGATTGAGGGTCAAAGCAGGAAAACTCCATTGAGAAAGGCCTTTCTAAGCATATGAAAAGCCAAGGAATGAATTTCATAATCCACATGAAAAAGTGAAATGACTGCTAACCACACTTTAATTGTAGGATAACTGGAACCTGAGTCAAACATGTCCGGAAGTGTAATATAATTGGAACAGAAACAGAAAAAGGGTCAATATCCTATGATGATGCCTAGATCATGAAACGTTTCCACTTACCACAGTAAAGCTTATGATTGCAGATAGAATCCCAGTTGTATCAATGGATAAGGTTGGTTTATTGGCCATTATTGGAAGTGGAGAAGCCAAGCAGTTAGTCTGAGGCTGTGAAGATCTGAATGAGATTGCTTAGATGTGTGGGATAATAAATCCTATCTGAGGATCCAAGATCCAGGGTGATTCCCTGATGTGCAACCTTGGAAGGGAAAAACACATTTGCCTGGACCAGTAGAGGGCAAAGAAGAACACAGCAGCTTTGCATTTGATCAGTATTTGCAGGAGTCTGGAAATTAGGAGCAAATGGGATAAGCATAAAGTAGCTCGGGAGGCTGTTGCTTGACCAGTGCATTTCTGTGGGACTGTTCCTTCATGACAAAGAATTTTCTGCATTTGGTGTTGGATGGCAAAGCAGAGAGATCACAGCAAAACTGTCCCCAGTGGCCGAAAATCTGTAATGCCACCACTGGATTGAGAGACTACATGTAAGGCATCAGGACGTACCTCCTGAGCCCTTCAACAAGGCAGTTGGTCTTTCTGGGAATGTGCACTGCAACTGGGAATTGATGCAAAGCAGTCATTTGCTGCCACACCCTTATTACCCAGCACAAAGGGTAAGACCTAGATGTTCTTCGTCTCACATTGCTGCAGTCATAACCTGTGGGTAGTCCGCTGTCCTCGGTCGGCCCGAATACCAAAGAGTTAGGCTGGCGTCGGTCGCCCAGAGCTGACGTCAGTACGTAGTAGTACTTAAGCGCATGACCGACGCCATATCCTCAGTCTTTCTTGCCGCGTGGTCCGAAGCAGAAGCAGCGTTTGCAAGTGCCGTTCAGTGTTGAGTTTCAGACCGAAGACCAAGTTGGGCTAAGTACCCCGTTGGGGAAAATTTTTGTCTTTTCTTGCCTCAGTTAATCCGGATGTCAGAAAAAGTTAATAATTGTATTTCTTGTGGGAAACAGATACCTCATAGGGACTATCATTTTCTCTGTGTTCCTTGCTTGGGGCCTGAACACGGCGTCTAGATTTAATAAGCGCACCATTAAACGAAGATTAGACTGTGCCAGGCTTGGTATAACTACAACATGCCGTCGGATCCTCCGACGCCCGCTACCGCTAAAAAACGTAAAGATAAATCTTTAAGGTCTAAACCGGATGAGTCGTCCGTTGCGGACACCGGTTCTATGGAACCTCCGGTTGAATCTGTGGATCCGGCCGAGGTCTCGGCTGAATCCCAGGGGGAACCTTTACTTTTGCAGGAGTTGGCCTCTCAGGAGTTAGGCCAGGCCGAGGGTGCTTCTCAGGTATCTGTAGTTCCATCCTTACAAAAGGTTATTAGGCCTTCTACCTCAGTGGCTAAAGGCCATGCTAAGGCTAAACCTGGTCTTACTGGTACTGGCCATAGCCCTAGTTCTTCAGCTTCTGTTCCTAAAAAACATATGTTGAAAATGACAGAGGATTTGATTACTTTGATCAGGATCTATGCCCCAGAGAAGAGGCCTAGGGTGAAGACAGATTTAGAGGGAATGGAGCATTCCTCAGACTACTCCGAGTCCTCAGCTGAGGATATTCAGGATTACCCTCCCTATTCAGATTCGGATGCAGAGGATTCCTGTCCTTCTGCTTCTCCTCCAGAAGATTTTTCCTTTTCTGAAACTTTACATTCCATGAGGGAACATTTCAAGTGGGAAGGTCAGGATTTTTCAGATTCTCGAAAAAGGCTTAGGGAATTTTTGTTTTTACCACAACATAGGCCTTTGGCTATTCCCCCTGTCTTAGATGTTGTTCAGGATATTTTTTCTGAAGCTTCACTTAATCCTGATTCTTTACCCCCTGCCCCTGTCAAGCCAGACAGATATTACAGAGTTCCAGAAGCACATAAATATTTGTATAAGAGTCCTAGAGCTGACCCGGAAACTATTATTCAAGGGCCGAAGGGTGTCAGGGCTTCTGTGGTTAAGAATCCAGTTCCTTTGGATAAAGATTCTAGGCGTTGGATAGGTGGGGAAAAGTGTACACCTCTTCTCGTTAGCTATGAGGGCTTTAAATTGCCAGTTTCATATGCTGAAGTATCAGAACTTTTTGTTAGGCCAATTGAAATCTAAGGTGGATGCTTTATCTGAGGGTATAGAGTGTAAGGAATTGCAGGAGTTGGTTCATGCTTCAGATCAAGTTGGAAAACATTCTTTGCAGTGTGGTTTCGATGCTCTTCAGGCTTCATCCAGGGTGGCTGCTACTGGTTCAGTTATTCGTAGACATGCCTGGCTTAAGGATCAAAATTTGTCAGAGCATATTAAAGCTCGGATTTTGGATGCTCCTCTTCAATCTGAAGTTCTTTTGGTTCTCCTGTGGAGTCAGTTTTGAAAAGATGGAAGATAAAGCTAAGTCTATGCAGGCGGTTAAGGATTTTTGCAGGTGCAGCCCCTAAGTTTAGCAGGAATTGGCCTGCTAGAGGATGGTCCTACCCTTCTTCGGATTTTCAGTCTAAGGGCAGGTCTAGACGTGGTAGAGGCAGGGCCTCACGCTCAGGGTTCTTTCAGACCTAGGACTTGGAGTTCTCCTGCACAGTCTTCTGGTGAGGGCAGGGTTCAGCCAACAGACCCAATGACCTGTATCTTCAGCTGCCAGATCCTTCTTTTCTGGCAGCTCCTCTAGGAGGAAAGCTGGCACTTTTCAAACAAAACTGGCATTTGGTCACCCAGGACAAATGGGTGTTGGAAATAATAAATCAAGGTTACAAGTTTTACTTTCACACTTTTCCTCCTTTCAAAGGCATGCCGGATGTGCCTCCTCAGCAAAGGCTGGAGGCTCAGGAGCAAATTTCTTTGCTTTTACAGATGGGAGCTATCCAGGTGGTACCTCCGTCAGAAGCAGGCCTAGGGTTTTATTCCCGTCTATTCCTAGTGCCAAAGAAAGGAAACACTTGGAGGCCAATTCTGGATTTGTCCATTCTCAATACCTACCTAGACATTCCAAAGTTCAAGATGTTAACATTACAACAACTTCTGCCTATGCTAGGCAAAGATCACTAGATGGTAACCCTGGATCTCAAAGAGGCCTATCTTCACATTCCTATCAGGCCCAGCTGCAGGAGATTCCTGTGATTTTGGGCTGGTACTTCTCATTATCAGTTCTCTGCATTGCCCTTTGGTTTATCTACTGCGCCCAGGGTGTTCACAAAAGTTCTGGCTCCTGTAATAGCTTTCTTCAGACAGGGGAATACAAATTTATCCTTATCTGGACGATTGCCTGATTCTTGCTCAAGACAAAGACAAGTTACTTCAACATCTGCAATATGTAATGGCAGTTTTAAGGTGCCTAGGGTATTCTGTGAACGAAATAAAGTCCAGTCTAGTACCCTCTCAGGACATGTGCTTTCTGGGTGTGAGACTGAATACAGCTTCTCAGATGGCTTTTCTGACCCCGGACAAACAAAGAACTCTTCACCTGTACTTCCAGCAGTTATCAGTACTGTCCAGGCTGACTGCAAGGACAGTCCTTCAAGCCTTGGGGTTCATGGCATCTTGCATTCTAGTACTTCCCAATGCCAAACTGCATATGAGGAAGCTACAATGGTATCTCAAAACTGTATGGACTCAACACTGCCACGATTTGGACACTGTCATTCGGATAATACCTTGCATCCAGAAGGAATTCTTGTGGTGGGCGAATGTCACCTAAACAAGGGACTCTCTGTGACCCGACCAGAGGCGAGTCAGATCATAACGACGGATGCCTCGGACTTGGCTTGGGAGCACACTTCAATGGGAAATGGATTCAAGACACGTGGCCTCCCAGACTACAACATTTGCATATCAACATGAAGGAGATGTTAGCAGTCCAATTTGCCCTGATGGCCTTCAAGGACCTACTTCAACCAGGACAGGTGTTGATTCGAACAGACAACACAACAGTCATGTGGTACATCAACAAGCAGGGGGGAACCCATTCTTACCCTCTTTGCAGACAAGCAATGATATTGTGGGAGACTGCTTTGAGTTTGCACATCACTCTTCAAGCACGGTTTCTGCCAGGAGCACAGAACTTCCTAGCAGATGTATTGAGCAGACAAATTGTGGACCCCCACGAGTGGAAATTGGATCCTCAGGTATTCCAACAGTTGACAGTGGCTTGGGGAACTCCAGACATAGATCTGTTCGCGTCTCCACTAAATTTCCAACTACCAAAATTTTGCACAAAGATGTTTCACCCAAAAGCTTGGAAAGTGGATGCTCTATCTTTCAGTTGGAACAACCTTCACGTCTATGCTTTCCCTCCTGTGCCTCTCCTTCCCAAGGTACTCTTGAAAGTCAGGCGGGACAAGCCTTGCATGATTCTAATAGCACCAGATTGGCCACGTCAGCACTGGTACCCTCTGCTGAGGAGTTTAATTCAGGAGCCTCCTTGGCCTTTGCCACAGATTCCTCACTTGTTGTCCCAGTCAAGCAATCATTTGCTCAATGTCAGGGTACAGTCCCTGCATCTAACAGCCTGGCATATTCTGTTTTAGAGCCTGTGGGGTCTCAGCTTCCTCAACAGGTTTTAGATGTCATTTTGGAAGCCAGGCTGCCCAGTACTAGAAAAGTTTATGCTGATAAATGGAGGAGATTTTTTCTTTGGAGCACAGCAAAGGGCTTTGATGTCTCAGTACCTAATTTAAGTTTTACGCTACAGTACCTTACTGAATTACTGGACAAGGGTTTGTCATTTTCCTCTGTGAAGGTTCAGGCTGCAGCCATTTCTGCTCACTATGATTGTGACCCTCCTTTATTTTCTCATCCTTTGTTTAAGCAATTTCTTAGAGGGGCAAAAAATATAAGACATTAGAGCTCCTACTCCTTCCTGGGATCTCAATTTTGTGTTGGAGAAGCTTACTTTACCTCCTTTCGAACCTGCAGCTACGTCTGAGCTGAAGTTTTGTCTTGGAAAACTGCTTTTTGTTGGCCATTACCTCTGCTAGGAGGGTCCCTGAATTGCAGGCACTCATGGCAGTTGAACCTTTCCTGGTATTCCATAAGGATAGGGTGTCTTTGTAACCCTACTTTTATGCCTAAAGTGATTTCTAATGTGGCCTTGAACCAGTCTATTCATTTGCCTACTTTTTATGCTGATCCTCAAAATAAGGGGGAAAAGTTTTGCATTCTTTGGACATTCACAGGCAGCTACGTTATTATTTGAGCAGAACTAAAGAGTTCAGGCAGACTCAACAGTTATTTATTTCTTTTGCTCTGGCTTCTCAAGGGAAAGCTGTTTCAAAGCAAACTATTTCTAAGTGGATTGGTCATTGTATTGCTTTTTGTTATTCTCATCATGGGAAGAATGTTCCTGCTGGGATCAGACCTCATTCCACTAGGGCTACTGCCACATCTACTGCCTTTTGAGGGGTAGCTACTAAGGATATTTTGGAGGCAGCTACTTGGAGTTCAGTACACACTTTTACTAAGCATTACCATCTCCCTCTTTATTCCAAGTCTAGGGCTGGGTTTGCCACTGCAGTTTTACAGGGCATGTTAGCAGCTCCTAATGCTTTTTAGTTTGCCAGCCTCCCTTTTCCTTTGCTTTGGGATTCTACCCACAGTTTATGACTGCAGCAATGTGAGACGAAGAACATAGTACAGTTTTGTACCTACCATAAATGTAGATGTTCGAGGATCCACATTGCTGCAGTCCTATTTTCCCTCCCTCCTTCCCCTCTATAGTTTGGGGTTGCTGTTTTTCCCTTTGGGATAATTGTTATTTTCTCACTTGGGGTTGTTGGGTATTTACTATTTTGGCTCTGGCCTTTCCTTTTTAAGGCCTTCTGACATCTGGGGCAAGAAAGACTGAGGATATGGCGTCGGTCATGCGCTTAAGTACTACTACGTACTGACATCAGCTCCGGGCGACCGTGACCGACGCCAGCCTAACTCTTTGGTATTCGGGCCGACCGAGGACAGTGGACTACCCACAGGTTATGACTGCAGCAATGTGGATCCTCGAACATCTACATTTATGGTAGGTACAAAACTGTACTTTTCCTCATGTGGTGTATGGAAACGACTGTCATATTTTCCATTTAGATAAAAGTCACCCTGGTGGAGGGTAGTCCTGTAGCTCCTGCAGTGTGAGGAGGACTGCCCACATAACTAAGATACTGATGTGTAGATTTGCCTTTTCCGAACTCCACAATCCTTGGACCAGCCTTCCTTTGCAGTGCGCCTCACCCATCCCAAGGAGGCGGCATCTTTGGGAACTACTGCTGCAGGCAATTAAAGAAGAAAAGGTCTCCCAAAATGAGCACAGAGGGAACTAGCTACTGTTATAACTGTTGTAAAAGGTGATCATGATAAGTTCTGAAAAACTGAGAAACCTCAGATCCTTGAGCCTTTAGTAGCCACTGCAGAATCATGTGAAAACAAGTGAACTGCACCATCAGAATAGACAGTGTCATCAGGACCAGAACACTGAGGACTAAAGTAGTTGTAGGACATCTGTTGTGGTGAAGAATTTGGATGTTATTTCTTAATGTCAAAATCCTTTCATGAGGAAGAGAGACTATGGATGTAGTTTTATCCAGGTGGCAAGGAATGAAATGAATGGTTTGCATCGGTTGGAGAGCTGACTTTTCTTGGTTTGTGGATATGTCGAAGAACAGACAAGAGTTCAAGAAAGTAATTCCTGGCACTGACCTTGATTCTTTTGTCAAGGCAGCTTGGAGCCAACCATCTAGATAGAGGAGCACTTTGATTCCTTGTAGTAGCATGTATGCTGCTATAACAGTCATGTACTTTAATACTCAGGGGACTGTGGTGAGGGAGAAAGGCAGGGCCATGAATTGGAAATGACAGGCTCCCAGGGGAAGTGAAGGAATCTCTGGGATTCTTTAGCTATTTTAATATAGAGTTAGGTATGCCAGAGATCTATAGAGCACATCAAAATGTTGTCTGTATACAGGGCAAAAGTGAGTGCACTGTGCTCATTGTAAATAGGCTTTTCCATGTAATTGTTTAGATGACTGAGGTCCTTGTTTTCCTTGAGTAAAATCCTGACCTTGTCTTATCCTGTGGCTCTTTTTTGAATCAAAGAGAGGACTTCTCTTTCGGCCACTTTTATTTGGTAGGGTGGTACATCTGGAGATGGCTGCCTCAATTTGGGGGTGTGGCTGGAAAAAGAGAGTTGTATATCTTCTGGCTATTTTTCTTGCCTATCTATTCAGTGTAATGGCCATCCACACAGGGAAGCAGAGAGGGATAAACAACCCCCACCTGCCTGCAGAGGAAAGCAGTCAGGCAGCCCTTCAGTGAAGGGCCCATGATATCCCAGCTTCTTTGGATCCCGTCAGCCTCTTGGCCTGTGTCCATTGTGTGCCGCTGCCATGGCCGCCCCTGACAACTTTCTTAAACCACAGTTATTTGGGACCCTTTTGTTCCTGTTATACAATCTTTTCGGGATATAAGATTTAACTCCAACAGCAGTAAGCATCTTCCCATCCTGTTCACACTTCTTCATTCTCCCTTTTATAGAAGGATGATGGTCATTAGCAAAGGATGCCTAAAAGTTGTCCACAAAGTCACAGAGTTATGTTCAGGCCTGATGTCTCATTGTAATGCCATCTCCCACAGCCAGTGTCATTCCATGGGCTGCATTGTGCATGAGATGCATGAAGAGGTTGGTAATACTTGGCATCATACTCGGAGTGGTTTTCACCTATTTCCTAAAGTCTGATATTGGAAGTTTCCTTAGAGTCATGTGTTTGATGCACAAAATCATCCCAAAAATAACTCATATGAGTGTTGTAATTCATGGCCCTGAGGGTGGAAGTCCCTAAAGCATATGCTTCCTTACCTAATCTGTCCATGGCCCTGGATTCCTCATTGGGTGGATGGACAATAGGTCTTTTAAGTAGCTGCTTCCATGATAATGGAAACAACCAAAGGGCCCCTAGCCCAGTGTTGCCTGTCTTTGGTGGGGACAGACTAAGAATTTTGTCTAGTTTCTGTGGCATTGATTTATAAGTGTTGGGCTTCTGCCATGATCTTTTTACAGCCAAGTCAATGATGCAGTCCCTAGGAGGCACCACCCAAGAAGTACAGGATGCCGAGCCATAATCATCAAAAAGAACACTGTCCTGAGAGGGTTGGGTAGGTAGCCCATAATCCCCTCTGCCACATTAATTCAAGCTTCTCACCAAAAGTGGTCTCTTCCAGAGGTAACTGGAGGGCACTGTCTCAATCTTCCAAGTCTGTATCTGAAGTGACAGACTCCGGTGATGAGTCAAATGTGCCCCCTTTACTATGTCCTCTTGAAACATCATGAGGATGTGATCTGACTCATCAGACGACCCTTCCTGCAGATGAGTGGTGTTTCTGAGGCCTACCCCGTGGCTCTAACCTGTGGTATGTATGATGGGGTTGAGATGAAGAAGAAAGGAAGTCACAGGGTGTAGCTGACCGTGAAGAAGTCTGAATTCAATATCACTGGAGGTGAAATGATCCCTTCTCCCAATAAAGTTGAAAGGCATGCTGACCTTAGCCAGACCGAAGAGCCTGCCTCAATAACTGATTCCATTCACCTTGAAGGAGAATTGAATGGTTTTGAGGAGGGCATTTCCATAGTGAAAAAAGTGGAAGGCTTTGAAGAGAGACCAACTTGAAGCCCAAAGCCTCTAACACTGATTAGGATCCATATGAGGCAGCACTGAAGATAGTGCAAAGATATGGCATGAGCCAACAGACCTGGGACAAGCTGAGCTCTGGGAGCTTTGCAGTCAAGTGCATTGGATTGGATCATACATGCATCAAGCTTGGAATGCCATGTGTTACCGAGGAAACAGACTTCAGGTCGAAGATTGCCTAGACACTTGCCAGGGAAAGTACTAATATGGGAGATGCTGTGCCAGACTTATCCTCCATCGACTTTGAAGTGGATAGGGGAGCATCTATCTCTCCATGTCCTGAGAAAGGCCTACATGTGACCCAGATCTGCTTCAAATGTGCTTCTGTAAAACTTGTAAGACCTGAAGGAAGAGGTCAAAGGAAGTCAAGAGAGAATAACTCCCTCTCTGACAAAGTCCTAGTCAATAGTCTTGTAACAAAAGGAGACATTGCCAGCCCAGCTGTATGGAATTTTGTAAATAATCATATGTCATTCAAGAATATCAACATGATTCATATTCTTTTGTTACAAATGTATTAGAGCTGTATGTTGTCTGTATATCAAACTGCTGGTACAGAAGTGTGTGCTGAAAGGGTTTGTAAGTACTCAGCTCAAAGATGTATCCACAGTGTACCCTGCTGGAAAAGAACAGAAATGTATATACACTACTGTGGCTGTGTAGGTGTATATGTTTTAATAGTGGAAACTGGAGCATAGAGGGTTAACTTGCAAAACTTAAGAAAAATAGTTGAAATTAAATTATTTTATAACTGTGCCATAAAGGATGGTTTCAATGCAGCAAGGAGGCAGGATGTCTAAAACTAAGGAACCTTCTGTATTGTCTTGTAAGTGTTTTATGTCTTCCAGCAGCTGCAAACATCTGAGAGGTATGTATTTCAGAGGGAGATGCTAAATACTGGTAGTTACTAGCAATGGGGGTTTAGCTTGGGAAATAGTCAGATGGCAAAAAGTGATGTCATCCTGCAAGCTAACCCAGCAGTAATATTTGAGATATTAATTTATGAGCACACTGAGAGAAATCATTTTGTATTTTGTCTTTGACCTGACAGCATCAGCTGGAAGACCCACTCATCACATCTGTCTTGCCTGGCTCTATAAGCAAGTTAACTAGGGTACAGTAATTTCTCTTAAATAGACAGGAATATAGTGAAGTATAGGTTAGACGTTTTCTTTATTTATTTGAGATGGTCCTGCATTGTTGTTTTAAGTATTTCCTGTGATTTTAAACTCTGATGTGACTGTGTTTATTTACTGAGTATTTTCTTGTTCTTTTATTATTAAATATATTTAAACCTATCATTGTGGTTGATATTTGTGAGACATATTTAAGTTCTAGGAGTACTTGCATATTTATTTGGTGACACTGTGGGCCACTCCTAATAGCCTTGCTATTGGTCAAACTACCATTTGTATTGATAGTAGCATTATAAGATTGGAAACCCTTTGTTAAGGGCCTTAAAATAGCTGATAAGGAGTGCCTGATAGCAGTAATAACTCCCTTATAGTCTGGGCAGAAGGGGCACAGCTAGTATATCTGTGCCAGCCTTTCCTGTGTGTGTGTGTGTGTGTGTGTAACTCAAACCTCAGTGTGTGTGTGTGTGTGTGTGTGTGTGTGTGTCAGCTATTTGGGCAGGGACACAAAGCACTGGTTGGACAGAGAGGATGCTGGAGGCCTTGGCTTGGTCAGTAAGCTGAGATCTCAACTCTATGGCTGTGCCAGTGGGGATTCTTATTTTGGATCTGGAGAAGGCGAGAGAAACCAGCCCCAGACTGACTGTGGTCTCTGTGCACTCTTAGGGGAAACTGCACTTGATGCAGAGAGCTGCATCTGGAAATACTGTGTGTACCTGTCATCCTCCCAATGTGTACGTCTTCCACTGCTGCCGGTTGTGAGGATTGAGGCTCCTTGATTACTGGGCTAGTGGTGGGGCATCACAAGTCTCTCTGGGGATTTGTCTAGTATAATAATCGGCTCCAACATAGGAGCTGTAGGAGAATGTGTCTGACTCAAGACTGTCACTGACTTGGTCCTTGGAACCTTGGGAGCCAAAGAAGGCTCTTAATCCTTTGTGGTTCTTTTACATGATTCATAATCCTTGGATTAATGCTTTTCAGCCTGCTTGCTTTTGTCAGAAGACTTCATGGTTTTCTCAATTTCTGGATCTGGAAGAAATAGCCCTTTATCAGTTTAAACTTCCTGTCAGAAAGATACGAGACTTAAAGACCTAGCAGATGCTGTCATCTGGTGAAAGATTAATAGATTAATAGAATCTTATGGCCACAATTCCTGCAATTTTGAAGCTCATATCTTTAGTCTGAGAGAAACACTCCACACAAAAGTCAAGTAAAGAGAAGCAGAACTATTGACTAAAGATTGAAAAAAAGCAACACCACTAACTTTACAACAGTGATATTATCACTATAATACACTGAAGTTAATGATTTAACTACATTCTATGAACCTTCAGTTTTAACTATGTATATCTAAATACCAGTTCTAACTATGAAGTTCTAATTTTGACTGTAGCAGATAAATGTTAAAGGGCTGTGGTGGGAATCGCACTGCACTGAAAAGGTGAAAGGAATTAAAAGGGAAAACATCCCCAGCAATGGAAAGGGGCTTAGGTAGTGAAAATATTACAGAAAATTAAAGTTTTATAATCTCAGTCTTTTATAATAAATGAAGAAGAACTTAGTTTTGCTGAGCCCAGAAATTAGCATCTGAGCAGGGTCTGCAGTATCTCTACACTAGTGCATTGTGGGAAAATATTTCTTAAAGGAGCTCAAGGCTGGAGCACTAAGATCCAAGAAGCACATTGATGATCCATCTGTTAAATCAGAGGGACAGAATGAATAGGCTGCTCTACATTTAGAGACTGATCTGTCTGAAACCAAATGTGTTTTTTTAAGTGAGCAGTAAGAGATGGCTGGGCAGTGATCACTGAGACTACTGAATAGGATGTTAGTCTTTTCAGCATCATTGTACCAGCTAGTTAGTTACTATAAGACTGAGCAATAAATGGTTATTTGTGCTAGGGCTTAGTCTACTTTGGGTATTTAATAAGTTGCCTATTGATATAGTTGTCTATATCCATAAATAAGAGTGTCCAGTTTCTCAATTTTTGTATCTTTTATTTATTCTCTTCCCAATTATCTTTAGCTTCAATAACAGAAGCCCTTTTAATCCATACTCCTAAATACTTCATCTTATGTCCTCATAAATATGGGTATTGCTGAAACAATGTGTGTGTAGGTGCATAATTTACAGCTATTTCTTGTTTTGTTTTAAAATTGTCTTAGAATGTTCCACAACACCGAAATGTCCTTTTCTGATTTATCGATACAAAATATCTGCAAATAAAGCCAACTTTTCTTGATTACCATGCCAATTATATCCTTGTATTTCTGAGTCCCTTATTTTCTTTTCCAGTGGCTTTAAATATAAAGCAAATAACAAAGGGGAAAGAGGACACCTTTGTGTGGCTGTTCTGTTCAAACACAGCTTAACAGAGAGGAACCCTTCCACTTTAATTCTTGCTTGTGATCTTCATTATTACCAAGGACCGTAAGGACCCATCATACGCAGCTTCATATAGACTCATTTCAGTTTTAAACCTTGATTATAAAGTGTTTGTCAATATTGGCTAAAATAATGGCAACGTTGTTGCTAAAATTGATAGATGTGGATCAGTGTGGTTTTGTGGAAGGGAGGCAACCATTTGACAATATTAATAGAATTATGATCCAGAGGGAAGCAGAATGTAAGAAAATAGTTGTTGGTAGGTCTTGATGCAGAGAAAGCATTCAAAAGAGTAAGCTAGGATTTTGTGAGTAGGGCAGTGGAAGTATTTGCATTCCCTAATACGATAATAAGGTTAATTAGGAGGATATATGAAGGACTGAAAGCAGAAATTAAAGTGGGAGGGTTCTTTGCTGCTAAGATATGTTTGAACAGAGGAAGCCAGTAGTGCTGTCCTCTTTCCCTTAGTTATTTGCTTTATTATTTAGAGCCACTGGCAGAGAAAATAAGGGACTCAGAAATGCCAAGGATATGATTGGTATGGTAATCAAAAAAGTTGTCTGTGTTTGCAGATGATACTTAGTACTCATTAATCTAGAAATAGACATTTCAGTGTTGTGAAAGAGTTTGAGACAGTTTCACATCTTTTCATGATATAAAATTACTGCAGATTAAACAAAGGCTTAAGCCATAAATTATGTAACCACACAAATTGGTTGAGTAATATTTATGGGGAGACAATTTGATGAAATATTTAGGATTATGGATTAAAAAGGTTTCTGTTATGGTAGGTAAGCATATGTGGGAAGAGACTAAAATGATGATACAAAAAAATGGAAAATCACAAAGTTCTTGTTTATGGATAGATAGTAACATATAAGCAGTGAAAATATTTAGACCCTTTAGTATTATAGGGATTAGGCATATTTTTATCAACCGGAGAAGTTCTGGACAATAATTAATGAAGAGTTAAGTGGGATAAGTTAATCCTTCCAATAGAACAAGGTGGTTTAGGGTTACTTGATTTAGAGTTACACGGTTAAGGTTCATATACTGAATACAAGCAGAAGATTATAATTCATAATGGAAACGGATAATGACAAAGTGGGAGGGGACTGAGTTCAAGAAATAGAGTGGGATTTTAGATGCAGATCCTAAAGAAGAATAACATCAGTACAGAATATTACATTCATAAAGTAGGAAAAAGTATTCCAAGAACTAAGCCAACATGAAAGCGGAGAAGGAGATTTTGCCATTAGTAATGGGGTACAGGAAATAGGCAAGAGGGAGATGGAATTTACTGAAGAAAACTGGCAAAGATGCCAAGGTATTAGGAACAAATAACTAGAGAGAGAAAAAAAGTTGAGTGGGATGAGGCCAAGATGTTTGAACTGTCTTCCCTACCAGGGATTGAAACCAGAGTACAGGCAAAGAGAAAGGAATTGGGGAATCTTAAGTATCTTAAGTGAAAGCCCAGCTCTGATGTTTTTTCTTTCTTTTTTTGAGTCTAGAAAAGAAGTTGCCTTTAAAAATGAATAATTATTAGGGCATATAAAATATTATATGATTGTAAGAATCAATCCGATGAGGTTAGAAAAGACTGGGAAAAGTGACTGGGAAAGTAATTTACAAGAGAACAACAGGGAGGACATGAATATGATTTCCAAGTATGCAGCAAAGACCAAAGGTTTAGGATCTTTGCTAGGAAGTGTTTCCATAGGCAAGAACTTTTCCTCAGGTAGATAGCAAATGTTGCAAGTATGATGGGAGAGATAGGGAGAGAGGTAACTGGGAGCATATAGTTTGGGAGTGTAATGACTTGGCAGATTTTAAAAATTCTCTATAGAGTATTCCATCAGAAATATTGGCTGAGCAAATAGCTTTAACCAAGGAAATGATTTTTTTTTCAAATTAAAGGATCTGAATTACCTAGTTATAACAGAACCTTATTAAGTTTCATTCTGTTGGCTGCCAAAAATCAATTACTAGAAAACAGAAATTAAAGTCTATACCAACTGTATTTGAAGTACTGAATATTGTAAGAGGGTTAAAAGAACTGAAAGAGGGATCTTTAGGAAAGGGGAAGCAGAAAATTGCATCAGAATAAATGGAAATTGTGGGAACAATACACACATTATGCTGGAATTCAGCAATGTTTTGTAGTGTAGGACTGACTATAGTAGCAAAAAAATATGTAAAGTATATTGTATTTAATTGGAAAAATGTTAAAATTGTTTTTCTTTTCCATTAATGTATGTTTGCCTACGTCTTAAGTGACACGTTAATAAAGGTGTTTAAAAAATATTTAGAGAGGCAGAGAAGGGTTAAACTTTATTTTAGATTTGTTTACAGGGAAATTCTTGACTGGGATAGAGCCCATTTTCAGCAGAGGCCCAGGGAGAAACAGTCCAGATGCATGTCTTTAGAATGTGGGAGGAAATTGGAGCACTCGGAGAAATGCACGCAAATGCAGGGAGGACATGAAGACTCGCGCACAGAAAGCACCCCAGCCAAGAATTGAACCAGAGAACCCCTTGCTGTGAGGATCTCATCTGAAAATAGCATTTCCTTAGTTGCAGAATGATGGGAATCGTACAGAACAAGAAGAGGTGAAACTGCAGAGTGGTAAAGAAAAAATAAGTGAGTACGTCAATAATATGCATGTGTTTAGAAGTATTAAGCAACATTTTTTGATAACTCTGGAGCACAAAAACTTTTGGCACAATGACCTAGGCAACAGAAAGTAGAAACAATTGTTGCCAAACCTGGAGAGCCTATCAAAAGAAGTATAACTAAAGATCTTGTAGAGCTATTAGAAATATTTCAGAAATTTTATGAAAATTTGTATAAATCAGGGAAGTGGTGAAATCAAGAAAAAGCAGAAATGGAAATATGTATAGAAAACTTGGCTATGCCAAGGTTAGAGGTAGATGGGGCTCAGCAGTTAAAATAGGATATGATACAACAATGGTGATATATAAGCAATCTGAAGGAAAGTCTCCAGGAATAGAAAATAATCTGGTGGAAGTTTGGAAGCTAGGTGAGAAGAAAGTGATGAAGATCTGGAAGGTTTTGTTTAACAGTATTTTAAAAGGAGGAGCTGTGGTCACTGTAATACCTAAAGACTGTAAATACCCATCGTATTGAGCCTCATATAGGCCCATTTCAGTTTTAAACCATGATTCTAAAGTATTTGTCTATAATGGCTAAAAGAATGGCAAAGGTGTTGCCAAAATTAGATGTGGATCACTGTGGTTTTGTGTGGTTCCTATCAGTAGACCAAAGACACATGTTTTCGAATGCGTCTTGGTCGAATTGACAAAACCGAAACTGCAAAATATCGAAGCGGCATGTAAGTGAATTCTTTCCCTGGGAAAGAATTTGCTTGGCCGCTTCGGTACTTTGCCGTTTTTCAGCACTGTAGTGCGGTCTTGGAGTTGGTATATTTAAGTAGGGGGGCTGTGGGGGGGCAATCTCATGTTTTAATGTGCTTTCTTTTTTTTTTGTTGGAACAGTGATTTTTTTTTCCCTTGGAAAAAAATCGCTGTTCTAACAGTTCGGTTTTGTAAGCTTTTGCTTACATGAGGTCGATTAATCACCATTCACTTACCTAAGCATTCGGTGATCTAATATAGACCTGTTTTGTGGAAGGGATACAAACATTTGACAACACTAACAGAACAGTGATGATCCAGCGGGTAACAGAATGCAAGAAAATGCCTCTGCTGTTGGTGGGTTTTGATGCAGAAAAAGCACTCAATAGAGTAAGCTGGGATTTATGAGTAGGGGCAATGGAAGCATTTTCATTTCATTATACAATAATAAAGTTAATTAGGAGGATATATGAGGGATCAGAGGCAAAAATCAAAGTGGGAGGGTTCCTCTCTGATAAGTTTTGTCTGAATAGAGGAATCCGGTAGGGATGTTTTCTTTCCCTCTTGTTACTTGTGTTATATTTTAAACCATTGGCAAAGAAAATAAGAGGCTCAGAAATTCGCAGATATACTTTTTTGTTTTATTTTAATTTGCATTCAAGAAAAGTTGGCTTTATTTGCAGATATTTTTTATTTTACACCTGACAGAACCAGAAAAGGACCTCTGTGTTGTAGAACATTGTTTTTTTTATATAGAATTAAAGAAAATGAAACAAAGGCTATAGCTGTAAACTATGTACCTACACATGAACTGGTTCAGCATGACCCATGTTTATGAGGACATGATAAATTGAAGTATATTGTAGTATGTATTAAAAAGGATTCTGTTATGGCAGCTAAGGACATGTGGCAAGAGACTAAAAAGATAATAGAAAAACTTAGAAACTAGAAACACTTGCCTGTGGATATGGATAGCAAGATACAAGCAGTAAAAATGTCTGTAGTCCCTCGAGTTTTATAAACAGGTCAGGCATATTTTTTGTCAACCAGAGGAGAAGTTGTGGATAGTAATTAATAAAGCATTGAAGGAGTTTATCTAGGAGGGGAAGAGAGCAAAACTTAAGTGGGATAAATTGATCCTTCCAATTGAACATGGAAGTTTGATTACCTGATTTGAAAGGAAATTTTAAAGTGATACATTTAAGGCTCCTATACATAGCACAGACAAAAAGCTGTAATTCTACATGGAAAGGGATGATGAAACGGGGAAGCTCAAGAAATATGTAAAGACTGGGATTTTGAATGTAGATCTTTTAAGAGAATAACAGTCATACAGGATATTGTAATCATAAAGTAGCAGAAGGTATTCCAAGACTGAAGCCAACATGAAAATGGGGATAAGATTTCCTTTTGATAGGGATGACTTGCAACTAGGGGTACAAAGAATAGGCAAGAGGGGGCTGGAATTTACTGGTGAAAACTGGCAAAGGAACCAAGGTGTTGGGAGCAAATAATTAGAGAAGGTTAATAGAAAGGAAGAGGCCAAGAATTCATTTGGATTGCAGGTTAAAGACTGCCTTCCGTATCAATGATTGATATCAGAATATAGGCAAAAGGAAATAAATACGGGGATCCTTAGTGCAAGACCAGCACTGGTAGAGTTTTTAGTAGAATCTATAACAGAAGCTGCTTTAAAAAAGGGATAATTAGTAGGGCTTTTAAAATATTGCATGATAACTAAAGGAAGCAGAGGTTAGAAAGGATTGGGAAGAGGGATTGGATGGGCATTTCATGGGGAAACAATGGGAGGATATGTGTACAGCTCCCAAATATGCAACAAAGTCTAGAAGATTTAGAATTTTTGTTTGGAAGTGTTTGCATAGGTATTTTTATACACCAAGCAGACTCCAAAGAATTTTTCTTCGGGTAGATTGCAAATTGTTGGAGGCTTGATGGGGAAGAAAGAGATAATTGGGAACATATTTTTTGGGAGTGTAATGAGTTAGCAGACTTTAAAAATTCCCTGTAACCTACTCAGCCAGAAATACTGGGTAAGCAAGTTGGTGTAACTAAGAAGATTCTTTTTTTAGTTGTGATACTTTGTCAAGGTAATTGAGATTCTGTAAGCCCTTACCGGGTTTAATTACAGTAGCTACCAAAAAAAAAGCAATTACTAGAAAATAGTAATCAAGTCTAAACCAACTGTAGAAGTAGTGAGTATAGTAACGGAAATGAAAGAAATAGAAGTGGAATCTTTAGAAAAGTGTAGGTTAAAATTACATAGAAAACATGGGAATTGTTGGAACTACATGCAAAGTAATAATATGGAGGAGGACTGAGGTTTAAGGGAAGGCAGGAATTGAATGAGCTATGCATTATTCGATTGACAATGACTGTACAGAAGATTATATGTGATGTATGATGTTTGCAACTGAAAATATGTCAGTGGTTTGTTGTAAATCATCAGTTCTGTTCTGTTTTCCCACCAGTCTTTTAAATAACTGATTTGTTTGCTCTTTAGAACATTCTTTAGTATCTCCCTGCTTTTTTTCTGCTGTTTAAAACATTTTTAGTGTCTCACTGATGTTTTTCTGCTGTTTAAAACATTTTTTAGTGTTTCCCGCCTACATTAGTGTAGTAACTGTTACATAGTTGCAGGCATACTAAGGTATAAATGCATTCCAAACCCCACCCCCAGCTGGAAGAGGTAACTACACCAAAGCTTTCACTAAAGCCCTGTTCCATCATTTTTATAAGTGTATAGACTCTGCTATTCCAGAGAGAATCAAAGCCGGAGTCCGATGTAAAAAGAAAAAAAACGCCGTGGTGGATATCCAGCATCAACAAACTTTAAAACAAATGCAAAATGTTGCTGTCTAAGAAAACTAATGCAAAGCCTCAACAATGGAAAAGCACCCTCTTCATCCTCAACAGGCAAATAAGTAAACGTCAAATACTCTAAGGGTAACTTTGAGAAAAACTTAGCAATCACAGCCAAAGATAATCATGAGGCCTTTTACAGCTACGTACATAGCCTAGAAGGTAGGACCTAATCATGTGCCGAACTAGTGACTAACAGCATCTCACACACTGATCTCACAGAGATAGCAAACCTGCTAGCAGACAGATTTGGTGAAAATTTCACTCCCTTATCCCCTCCAAACATATCACAAATCTTGCCCCCAACGTTACCACCCACCCAATATTTCCAAAGAGCAGGTCATTAAACCCTTGTCTAAGGCAAAAAACACAGCCTGTATGGGACCAGACCGCTTCCCAGGCTGTCTTCTGTACAAACTAAAACATGAACTAGCATTACAGTTAAGAACACTATTCAATCACAGCCTAACCACAGGCTTCCTTCCTGCGGAATGGAGAGCATTAACAGTTATTACCCCTCCACAAAGGTGGCTTAGCTCCAGACCCAAGGAATTATAGACCCGTAAGTCTGACCAGCCTTGTCTGTAAAGACATGGAACGTATCATCATGGACCTCATAAATATAGACATATGAGATCTCCAAACCCTGGATCCAACCCAAGTTGGCTTCATCAAGGGCAGATCTTGCCTGTTAAACCTGGTGACTTTCTTGATTGATGAGGGCAAATCTGTGCACACAACATACCTCAACTTGGCAAAGGCCTTTGACACAATCTCACACTCAGGCATTACCAATAAACTTGGCAAACTGAATGTAAACCCCTTTGTTGTAAGGTGGGTTGCCAGCTGGTTCACAAACCAATTATGCACTATAAAAGTGAGTGACCCCACATCAACCAGCAGACCTGTCACCAGCGTTGTCCCACAAGTGTCAGTGCTGGGCCCCCTAATGTTTGGTATACACTTCTCAGAAGTTCAGGCCAAAACTAAGGGGCTGTGGCTGACCAAGTTTGAGGATGACTGCAAACTGGGTGCAGTTATTGAATCCCCAAATGATAGTATACTTCAAGAGGGTTTTATGCATACCAACGACTGGTCTTAGTCATGGTCTCAAACTGAATGCAAACAAATGCATCATCATTTCCTTTGGTAATAATGTCCCTACACACTATCAAATTAACAACAATACCCTATGTACCTACAAAGTGGTAAGAGATCTGGAATCACAAGTAGAATACGACTTTAACTTTGACCACCATTTGTCTACTGTAGTAAGAAAGGCTTTCTACGTAGCACACTTGATTAGCAAAGGCATCACTCTAGAGCAAAGAAGGTTATAACTCCTCTATACCCATCACTAATCAGGCCCCTAATTGAGTATAATGCCCCTTTCGGCATGTACTGTACAAAGCACCTGCAGGAATTGGAGAGATCTCAAAGGTTTCTAACTAAGAAGATCAAGGGACTCTAGCATATGTCTTATACAGACCAACTAAAGCCCTGTCACTATACTCATTACCATATAGACTTCTGGCTTACAGAGCAATCATCTCCGAGCCAAACCTAATGAATTTGCTGCACATCCATAAATCCAACTGGACTAGAGCTACCCATTCCAGGGATCTAAATATGGCCTGCGACTTGAATAGAACATGCTGGAAGGACAGATTTGTCTCCCATTGACTGCCGCATCTTTGGAATAGGCTGCCAATTCATGTGAAGCAGAGCACGTCTATGACACTGTTCAAAAGGAGCCTGGACAAGTGGATTCTTACCGAAGATAGCTCCCAGAACCCTCCTGGACATGGGCAATCATTACTAAATTCAGTCCTGGGTATTGACTAGAGTATCTATGGTATTGCATTGGGATGAAATGGATAAGCTTGAAATGACCTCTGGGTCGATAGCCAAGTAACCTGTTATGATTCTATGATAAATATATGATTGCCCATGTCATAAGTGAAAATTCAATAAAGATTTTGTTTGTATTAAATAAAGGCAGCTAGTTTGGCTAATATCTCTTATTCACTTCAAACTTTATTTTTCACTGAACTCCTTGCCATTGTACCATTAAACTGTACATTTCCATCAGCAAAGAATGCTCAAAACTCTCATGATTAATTGCTTGAATGAGCAGACAGCTTGTCTCCATGTAACAGTAGTCAGCAATGAATCTGCAAATTTCACTCAGAATAGAATGAACTGCCTTCAGCTGCAAATTTCTTGAATCCCACTGAAAATTTGCTAATGGAAACAAAAAAGCTAATATCTTTGCATATATAAGAAACATTTTTTCATAGCTTTAATAATTTTGTCTTATTTTACAGGTATACTATTCGATAGCTCAAGCCAAGGGCATTAATCTAGACATTCACCCATGTAAATATAAGAGAGAATAACTTCATTCTACATTTATAGATAATCAGTGGGCTTTTACACTCCATCCAGTAGCCCAAGATCACACCATATAGATATTAAACTTCCCTTTGTCCAGCCTTTCTTCTCTTGTTATAATGTAAAGCTTACATTTCTTATAGCTAACATTATTTGTTTATTTTAATATCTTTAACACATTCAACTGAAACTGAAAATGTCCCCCTACATTTTAAATACTCCAAAGTATACATTATACAGAACTGTTTTACTATATATAACATGCAGTTTGTATCATGAATTGTTTTACATGAATACTAATAAACATTTTTATTACTTTTTTCCATTTTAATATTCTTTTAAAACATGAATGGCATACATATATGCTTTATAGTCCACCATGTTTAACATAGTCAACAAAAGTCCAGTCTTTTTCAGCCTCTTTTTCTTGCCAAGCCATATTTCAAAAATGGGATTAGTGAATAAATGGGAAACTATAAAACATCATTTTCCATGTAGCTTGCCATCTTCCTCTTCATCTCCCAACACCAGACTCTGCTCCAATTCCAAGCTACTCTTGATTATTTTAGTCAACTATTGTGCCTTTTTTATTGGAAAAGGGTTCACTGGCAAAATCTGTGTAAGAGCTTTATTGTCAGAGTGAGAAGAAGACTCCCCTTCTCTTTGCTGGCTCATGTTTTGTTGGATAAACATACTCATTCCTTTGGCATGAATCTGTCTAGATACATGCAAAAACTGGAAAGCCCACAGAGGCACCTTATTAAAGGATACAATGCCTAAACAATATGTCTTTCATGGACAGACTCAAAACCCTGTTACTATATTCTATCCTACAGACTACTAAGAAGTGACCTGTGACTAGCATACAAGTCATTCTGTGACCAGTTACTGATGGATTTACTGCTCATCAGCAAGTCATGGCATCAGAAATATTCAGTCTAGGATTCTAAACCTCTTCTGCAACATGAACAGAACAGCTTGGATTGACAGGTATATATTGCATAGGATACTGCTGGTGTGGAATACTCCCTATCCACATAAAACAAAAGTTCATCCCTGTCCATATTCAAACAGAACTCTACAAATGGGAGACAGAACATGTACCCCAGGACTGCCCCCTGTATACTGATGGACAAGAGGTAGCCCTTAAATGCTTTACCCCATGCATAAGTCCCCTCAAATTATTTGTGATTTGATCCAAGTTATACTCACTGGAGTAAGATATAATTAGGTTTACCTTCATTTGTGTGATGCTCACATCTATGATGGCAGATATGCGAAAGGAAGATTTCAAAAGTCCGTAATGAAGAACCAAGTATTGCTGAAGTCACAACTGAGCAAATGCCATTGTGCATTCCTCATATGAATTTGGCTTTCCGAGTGCAGATCGCACTACAGTGGGGGTTGGAACATGTACCCCTTTCCTCACTGTAGTGTGATCTCGAAGTTAGCATATTAAATTAGCAGAGGGTGTGGAAGAGTGCAAGAGGGCTTGCCCCCCTGCATAACGGTGCTGGGAGAAATCCAGAAATGTTGGGTGTTTCGAACACATTTGACATTTCCAGATTGTGGAATTCGTTGTGTATATTTTTGCTGTTTTCAGCAGTCGAAAGTGCAGTTTCCGATGTTTTGAGTCAGATATTTGACTGGTCGCATCTTTTATTTGCGACTTAATGGAGGTAAACCATATAATTATTGACCATGGAAAGGATAAGGCCAATCTATAACCACATGGGATAGGTTATTTCAAGCACAAAGCCGTGTACTTAACCTGTGAATTTTTTATTTCCTCCATAACTTGTTCTTTATCCAAAAATGTCTTTAATCCCACAGGAGAAAGTTCTGAAGACAGCTGGATCCAGCAGCCTGAATCTTGAACCTGCACCTTGAAATTCCCTGATTGCTGGGATAAATTTGCCTCTCTTTTAAGTGGTGTACAGTGAATAATTATTTTCTACATTCTCTGCTATCTCCAATTTTTAATGCTTTTTCCTTCCTCCACGGTTTTGTCACGCTCAATGTTTTCTGCTGGTATGATTGCATCTTTGCTGATACATGTTTTGACTACTTTCTTATAGTCAGGTTTGGAACATGCCCTCTGTGCCCTTTCATTTAACAAATCATTTTGTACAGTACCAGTTCATTTCCTTATTTGTGCTTCCATAAAATTAATAGTCTGTTCCTTCCAGTTTGCCTGGTACTGCAGATAATCTCAGATTTTTTTCTGTATGCTTCGTCTTGTAACTCTAGCATTTGTTTTGAAAAATATGATCTTCAGAAGTCTCATTCAGCAAGCCTTTTCTTCATTTCAACTCAAGTTTTTTTTCAGTTTTATCAGTTCATTTAAATTGCTAAAGCTTCTTCTATTTTTTCCAGCAGTTTGTTGTTTGAGTTGATATACTCCTTCAGTGTTTCATTTATTTTAATCACCTCGGAGTACATTTGATTTATTCTTATTCTAAATTACTAGACACCATCTCTTGTACCAATGCTGAAGCTTGAACTGCACTTTGCTGAACCGCTGCATGATTCGTCCCAGCCAGTGTTTTCTCTTCATCTTTACTGGTTGATTTTCTTTCAGGTGTTCTGAATATTTTTCTTTGCTGGCATCAAGGCAGTGTACTTATTAGCCAGTAACTGAATTATACTTAATCTGACAATATCACTGGCTTATATTTCTCAGTGTCTTTTTTCACACTGGGAGAGCTGGAAATTAAGCTGTTGATCAGTGTTTGGCCATCTAATGATTTTGGAGAGATAATGTAATTAATCTGTTAAATTATAAAGTAATTTTAACAAAAACAGGTAATCATATGTTATATGTATATAACTGATGTACTACTAAGACACCAAATCAAACAAAGAGAAAAAGGGAGGTGAAGTTTTGGTATATACATACCTACATGTTAGTTTAATCTGTAGGTGATGAGTTCAGTGTAACAAGAGACTGAAGAAGGAGGTGAAGTTTGAGATGGCCATAGGTGGTGCATTACATTCAGTGGCGTAGCTAGACTTTGTGCTGTCTAGGGCCGTCTTTGAGTTTGCCACCCCTCCCCCCTTACAAAATCATGGTCAGATGGGGCCCCCCATACATAACCCTCCCCCTTGCAGCCATTCCAGTGTTCCATGGCTTGGCCTTTTTCCCCATTTACCCTGTAATGTGCATACTGTTTTACACTTTACTTCCAGAGTTATTATTTGGATTTAATTTAAAACTTTTGATGTTATGTAGTCCAATCTCGCCTACATTCTTACCCGTGGGTTTGGAGCCCAATGTCTGCTCCGACTCGGCCAAAAATTTCTAGCTCGAAGTCTTTCTATTGGCTGGGCTAAGATGGTATCCCATGATGCACTGCTTTATATCCCCAGATCTCGTTTGCCGCTCGTGTAGCTCGAACGTGGTCTCACTCTTGGCTGTGGCTAAGTACCCTTTTTTCTTCATTGTTAGAAAATTGTTTAAAACAAAAAGCTATTTTAATAGCTATTGTATGTTCTGGTCTTGTATGGTGAAAATGTTTTGTGTTTGATCGTTTTTTTCTGTGGTATCTCCTAGCTGTTTCCAACAGGCTAGGCCCGTTTCAGTTAGAGGACCTAGTCTGTCCCTTGCTTCCTTGTGTTATATTTTCTTTACAGGTCTAAAACCGTTTAAATTAGAGGTTTTAGTCTTCCCCTCCTGTGTTGTGCGAAAGGATCATTTTAGTTAGTGATCTTGAGGTTTTTTGTTTGTGGTAGTGTTTTTCCTGCCTTGTGATTTTTTTTTTTTTTTTTTTTTTTACCGTTAGTACTGTTGTCAGTTATTGTTGTCTTTGATGCTTTGTGGTAGCTAACTATGTCCAAAGATTCTAAGGAGCATAAGCCCTCAGGCTTCAAGAAATGCTCTAGGTGCAACTATAAAATGTCCATTACAGATGGACATTCTGTCTGTGTGTATTGTCTGGGAGCAATCCATATCCAGGAGTCGTGCAGTTTCTGTCACGCATTTAGTCTGAGAGTTCTTCAGGAAAGGAAAGGAAAAATAAGTTGATTTTGAAGGGACTTCTGAAACCCTCCTTCGAGGAGGGTCTGGAAACTGCTCCCAGCTCCAAGACAAAATCTTCGAAATCTAAAAATCGGAGCCACCGGAGAAAATAAAGTCTGCTTCGACTTCCTCGGCTCCACTGTCCTCAGGGCCGCAGGAAGTGTCTGTGGTTATGGAGCCGGCATCAGCTCCAATCATTTTGGAACCTTTTCGGAGCCAATCACCTAGCATTAGGCCAGCATCACTTCCTCGTAGGTCCCCTTCGGACAGGAGGTCTCAATCTCCCTCCCTATCCTCTAAATCCTCCAGAACCTTATCAGATGTGTCGACTTAGAGTGGTGCAGAGACTCCTTCAGTCACCGGTTTTGGTTAAATTGTTCTCGGCTCCGACCCAGTCGGCTCCAGTGCCCATCCTTCAACTTGCTTCGATACTTCCGAGCGTATCTCAGCTTTCGGAGCCGGAGTGCTCGGCTCCGGGTGATGTCCCTAGATCAGTTCCGACAGCCCTTCCTGGCTTAACGGGGCTGCTGTCAGCTCTGACCCCGTCGGCGCCATCCATGGGATTCAGGACTCAGGATTCTTCAGTCGAAGCTGAGGGAGAGGCTTTGGGACACCTATCAATTCCTAGTCACCCTCTCAGTGCTTTGGCATGGGGAAGTCTGACTCCTGTCATGGTTTTGGAGGCTGTTTGCTCCTTGGACTCAGGGGGACCGGCCTTCAAAGCCATGCGAAGTGCACTGGCCAGGTCATCATCGGTATCATGCGGGTCGGTCACTCTGTCCCCTACTACACTGGTGCAGGTCTCTGATCGCCATCTATCTCTAGACAGCGGAGACCCAAGGCCTCAGTGTACCCCCATGAGTGGTTCCCCACATTTCTGAGGGTCCCTCAGAGTCCTTGCCTGAGGAACCCCCCAGAAAGAAAACGTGCAAGAGGAAGCACATAGATTCCCAGGACGAGTCTCTCACATCAGACACCGACCTCGATGAATCGGAGGGGTCCCCCAAGTCATCCTCTGAGGATGTTTCTTTCTCTGACATCCTAGAGATTTTGAAACAAAGAGGTGACTGGCCATCCAAAGCCTCCTTCAGTGAGGAGTCGGTCTTCCTGAAGGCCTTTGTTGCTCATCCCTCTGCATCCTAGGTATCTCCACCCTTCGAGCTTCTGGATTTGGTCTGTCGAAGGGTGTGGGAGACCCCTGACTCTGTGGAACCAGTCCCCAGGAGACCCAATAAATTTTTGTCTGCTCCTCCTGGTAAGGAATTTCTGTCCAAGGGAGTCCCTGTGGATGCCATGGTGGTGGCAGCGGCCACTCAGAAGAAATTAGCAGAGACTTCTTCCACTGTCCATCCTCCTAACAAGGAGTCTAGGACCATGGACCGGTACGGGAAGCATACCCTTTCTTCAGTGACCTTTACCTTACAGTCACTGAATTATTTATCTCACTTTACACGGCTCTAGAGAGATCTCCTCAAGGAGCTTGGAGATACTCTCATGGGTAACGTTTCTGAGGTGGTGACCAAGACAGTTAACGCTCAGATGTCTACTCTCAATTCCATTAACTCCTCCATGAGGCTGATCTCATATGCAGCTGATGGAACGAGTAGGGCAGCAAGTTCAGGAGTTGCTCTTAGGAGACAGGCCTGGATGCACCTTTGTCATTTCGCAGAGGCCTTCAAGTCTTCATTCACTGATGCCCCTTTTGATGATTCTTCTTTGTTCGGAACCAAGGTGAAAGACACCCTCACCAGGTGCGAGCAGGAGGGAAAAACTGTCTGCTGTAGGAGTCCATTTTTCCCTTCCCTTCCCTCTAGGCCTTATCCCAAGGCCCAGAGGGGTGGCAAGATGTGGTTCAAGAAATCACAGAGGTTTTTTCCCAGTGCACAAGGTGAGCCCCCCTCCAGAGGCAGAGGAGGGTGTGGTTATTCAGGGAGATGCCTCCCTAGAGGCAGAGGAGGCCCCACAACTCGGGAGACCGCGATTCCTTTCATGGTTTTCTCTACCACCGCTCCTGATGGGAGGCCCGACTGTGCGTTTCTGGAGCCAGTCGGGGGTCGAATCTCATTATACCCAGAGGCCTGGCAAGACATCACCCAGGGCCAATGGGTTTTACGAATAATTTCCGGAGGATGTGTCATCCCCTTCTCATCAGATCCCCCACCAATCAAGAAAATCCAGAATGCTTACTACCACATCAAGATGAACAGGGCATCCAGAAGTCCCCTACACTTCCTGCTGGAAGCCAGTCATTTTCAGTTTCGAACCCTGCCCTTTGATCTCACCACAGCCCCCAGGGTATTTACCAATTGCATGGCAGTGGTGACTGCTCACTTGAGACATCAGGGATTCCAGGTGTTTCCATATCTGGACGACTGGTTCCTTACTGCCACCACCAGGCATCTACTGATTCAGACCAAGGATGCTACTATAAACCTATATCAACAGCTAGGCATCACATTGAACTGGGAAAAATCTGCCTTGTTGCCCTCACAGCGTGTCACTTTTATAGGTGCAGAACTAGACACCATCCTCATGCGGGCGTTTCTACCACAGGAAAAAATCAGAGTCCTACAACAAGTTCATGTCCTGCTCCCCCTGAGAAGAGCAAAGGCAAGATGGATCCTCCAATTATTGGGGACAATGGCTGCAACAATTATGTTAGTCCCTCTGGCAAGGTTACATATGAGACTCCTTCAGTGGCTACTTTTTGCCCAGTGGTCTCTCCAACGTCTTCCACTTTCTTACCCTATTCTACTCATGGACAGGTGCAAACAGGATCTCAGTTAGTGTCTTCGCACCGACAACCTAATTGCAGAAAAGCCCTTTGTTCCTGCGCCCCCGATTGCCACGGCGGCCACGGATGCCTCCCAGATGGGGTGGGGGGGCATTATCTAGGCAGGACAGTCCAAGGCACCGTGGCAAGAGCATGAGATGCATCTGCATATCAATGTCCTGGAGATGAGAGCTGTGCTACTAGCGTTGCAAGCCCTTCAGAGTTTTCTTCCTCTCGGGACCATTGCAATCCACTCAGACAATATGTCAGTGGTGTGGTATCTGAACAAGCAGGGAGGAACCAATTCCTATCCCCTTTGCAGAGAGGCCATGCGAGTGTGGCAGTGGGCAGTGTCTTCCCAACATTTATTGGTGGCAGCGCACATTCCGGGGAAGTCCAATGTGATTGCAGACAGGCTAAGCAGAGCTATCCTGATGCCTTACGAGTGGTCCCTGAACTGTCAAGTTGCAGAACAGATCTTCTGCAGGTGGGGTTAGCCTTGCTGCAACCTTTTTGCCAGCCCCCTCGATGCCAAATGCAGCAGCTACTTCACTTTGATCCCCCCTCAGGGGGAGTCACCCAGGGACGCTCTAGTCCACAATTGGCCCTCTGGTCTACTATATGCCTTCCCTCCGGTTCCCTTGCTGTCAAAGGTTATTCAGAAAGCACAAGCCTTGGGAAGCAGAATGATTCTGATTATTCCACACTGGCCTCGTCAAATTTGGTTCCCCTTTCTCCATCCCTATCTCATGGACGCTCCTTGGATTCTGGACCCACAACCAGACTTACTGACACACATGTCAGGGTAGCTTCCATCCCTCTCTTCGGACTCTCCGGCTGACAGCCTGGCTACTCCACTTCCGTCATTAGTTGGGCTTCATCATTTCTCACCGGAGGTGGTTCATATTTTATCTTCCTCTCATAAGCCCTCCACCAGGAAGATTTACTACAGCAAATGGAAGAGGTTTTCAATCTGGGCTCATACCCAAAAGATTGACCCGTACACTGCTCCAATTGCATCTGTATTGGAGTTCTTGTCTATGCTCGTTAACCAGGGTTCAGTGGCCGCAACCACTAAAGTCCAATTGGCGGCAATTTCTACCTTTCATGTCGCTAATGAGCCTTGTCTGATGGCTCATAGACTCTGTAAGGCTTTTCTGAAGGGCACACTGTTACTTTGTTCCCTGGTATCGGAATCTGTCATGCCTTGGGATTTAAACTTTGTTCTACAGGCTCTTACTTCATCCCCCTTTGAGCCTGCAGCCACTTGTGATTTAAAATTCTTAACTTGGAAGACTGTCTCTTTAGTAGCCATCAAGTCAGCCAGATGTGTTTCAGAGCTTCAAGCCTTATCAGTCAAACTCCCTTATTTGATTTTTCATAAGGACAGGGTTTCTCTCGGACCCAACCCTTCCTTTCTTCCCAAAGTGGCGTCCGTCAATAACCTTAACCAATCTATTGAGTTGCCAGTGTTTTTTCCCCAGTTCTCAAGCAAGGCAGAATTTAAATTTCATCAATTGGATGTACACAGACAATTAAATTTTTATCTGCACAGAACCAAAGACCTCAGAAAATCTGATCAGTTGTTTGTTTCCTTTTTGGAAAACAAACCGGTCCAGGTGGATCTCCAGTTGCATTTCTTTCATTTATTCCTGAGGGGGTAAAGATTTTCCTTTCCCGGTAAAGGCTCACTCTACTCGGTCTGTATCTACATCTACAGCTTATCAGGCCAGATTTTCTATGGATGATATTTGTGCTGCGGCTACTTGGGCATCTCCTCACACCTTTGTTTCGCATTACAAGTTGGATGTGGTATCTAGGGGCAGGTCTTCCTTTGGTTCCACAGTGCTCAGGAGTATTTTCCACTGAGCCTCCCAGGATTTAGGTGCTAGGGACGTTGTCCCACGGTTAAGAATGTAGGCAAGATTGGACTACATAACATCAAGAAGTTATGTACTCACCATAACGTTCGATGTATGTAGTCCATCTTGCCTCACATTCTTACTTACCCCCCCCCCCCTTCCCCCTTCCTGGAGGATTTGGAGGTTAAGTCTGGTTTCAGAGCTCCCTTCATTCTTGGTTTGTTCTTCCTTTATTGGGTGTTATGCATGGAGAATGAGTGCTGGTGTTCGCAGCATACTAGATCTTGGGATATAGAGCCTTGCAGCATGGGATACCATCAGCCAATAGAAAGACGTCGAGCTAGAAAAGTTTTGGCTGAGTTGGAGCCGACATTCAGCTCCGAACCCACTGGTAAGAATGTGAGGCGAGATGGACTACATACATCGAACGTTATAGTGAGTACATAACTTCTTGTTTTAAATATTATAGCACAAACGCTGATAGACATCTGCTAAACAAAGCAATACAGTCTCACAATGCAAACAGACTTCGCATTAAAACTTCTGTGCCCTTGAAGCCCACATTCAAGGGAAAATGCATCTGGCCAGTGGCAGATAAAGTTTACCTTTGGGCTGTTTTCAAATCATTGGCCCCTTGCAAACATACATGTGTTCTTTGATTCACCTTCCTGATTGTATTAAATTATATTCCTTATATAATACAGCACACTTGTTAAGAGTGTGTTAAATTTGTTTTGAAAATTTTTCCAGTAAGCAATGAAATAAAATGTATGAACCAATAATGACAAAACTGCCCAATTTTGAACATTTCCATCATAAAAGTCTATGCAAAATTCTGTCATTACAGTCTACCAATATCAGTAAATATGCACAGTATCTGCAGAAGTAAGTCATCTAAATTGCACATTAAAGAGATCTGTAACTAATGAAGAGGTTGCTGCTAGCAGACAACTTTATATTTCATTGTTTTATTTACAAATAAAGTGCTTATGGCCCTTGAAAAATAAATTGCCCATGTTACATTGAAAACGTACTGTAAGCTGGTAATATTGCAGTAGGGAATATATGGCACACTGATAGGTTCACAGTTAATAGGAATTCAGGCTCTTGTTTCTTGTACCCAAGGTACAGGGTTTGAGCCTGAGTAATACTAACCACCAGGTATCCTTAACTGGGGCATTATATATATATATATATATATATATATATATATATATATATATATATATATATATATATATATATATATATATATATATATATATACACACACACACACACACACACACACACACACGCACGCACACGAACACTTGCATATTCCACACACAATCTGTGACTTCTGTAGATAAAGCATATATCCATACATAGTAAATCCTGTAGCAAGGTTAGAACACGTAACTTCCAAATTCCACACACATCAATCTGTGATCGCAAAGCAGATATTCTGTGAATGTAAGCAGATCGTAAAGCAGATATTCCGTAAATGTAAGCAGATTGAACTCACAGTAAAGCATCTGTGAACATTAGAACACTTACAAATTCCACACACAAACAATCTGTGATCTCTGTAGTCAAAGCAGATCTACACACAGTAAAGCCTGTAGCAAAAAAATTCCAAATACAGTAAAGCACATCGATCTATGATTGCAAAGCAGATATTCCATGAATGTAAGCAGATTGCAAAGCAGATATTCTGTGAATGTAAGCAGATCGAACACACAGTAGAGGATCTATGAAAGTTAGAACACTTAAATTCCACACACAACCGCATTTCAAATTGCAGGAGAAAAGGAATGAACAGGACGTATGCGTGACAATGAATGCACAGACGTGACCATTCATAAAGAAGAACGCCAGTAAAACAAGAGTATTTTTTTTTTAATTAAATGTGATATGACAAGTGCTACCCGGGATGGACCCCCCCCTAAGCTACACCACTGATTACTTCAATGTTGCTGAGGTAGGCTTTACACTGTGGTCTATATTTGAAGTAGGCGGAGACTTCTTCAAGGTATGGTGGGAGAGATTGCCACAGCTTGAGGACCAGAATAGAAAAACTATGATCAGTGCAGCAAAAGTTTGACCTGATGTCAGCCACCATTCTGTCCTCACAAATGGAGTTTAGATCCGACTCGGCCGATGCTGCAACTCACAGCCACCAGATCTCTCGAGCTTCTCTTACCCATAGTGCATTTTGCCAAATACCTCAGATCTGGTTTGCCTCTTCTAGCTAATGGACGTGGTCTACCAGTCTCTCTTGAGCTTTTTGATAAGTACAGTTTGTTTTTTATTAAAACTCTCCCATCACAGTTTTTCTCCCTTGTCTTTATGATTTTGTTGTATTTTCGACATACCATTGTTGGTATCCTCTTGCTTCTCCTCCTTCTCTTTGGAACGTAGGAGATGTAATCTTTTTGTTTTCTTTTCTTCACTCTCCCTCTCCTTACGACCTGGTCATAGTTCTGGTTACCATTGTTGGTATTCCTTCTCCTCCTTTCTTTAGCCTGCTAACTTTTTTTTTTATTGACCTTTTTCTTCATATTATTACCTTAAATCTTTGTTGCTTTAGTTGTTGCAATGAGTGACAAACTTGCAGGATTATGATAAAAGCCTCTTGCAAGTACGGCAAGTGCACGGCCCTAGAATTCACAAAAGCAATAAAAAAAAAACACACAAAAGCATAGGTGCCTAAAAAATATTTATGTTTATTTAAATGTAAATTAGGCAAAACAGACCGGTTTTAGCCCAAAAGTTACTAGGCCTCGGATAGGCTGACCCTTCCACCCCCCCCCCCCGCAAGTTTCAAGTTCCTTCCCAAAACACCTCCTGCTGTCGTACAGTTACAGGACCCCGGTCATCCGGATCTGTTAGTCTCTGATCCAAGGATCTCCATATTTCCAGATCTGATATCTTCTGAGACTACCTACCTTTTTGGATCAGGAGAGCTTTTGGAGCTGAAGTCTGCTTGCCAGGTCCAAGGTGCAGCATTCAACACTGAAGTTTTTGGAGTTCTCTGTTCCTCGTCACCTCAGCATTGAACAGTTTGGCTCTGGCTTCTTCCTCAGGGATGGTGCTGATGGATCGGAGAGAGGTGACTATTCAGAAACCCGTTTTTTCAGATCAGAGCCTCTTTGGGTCTTTTGAGCTCTGGCATCAAGGCTAGAAAGTAAGTATTCACTGCCCCAACAGTGCTGACTGTGACTTCCCACTCTGATTATACCCATTCCATGATGCCCCTAGTGTCTGGAACCTCAACTGCTCTCTCCACAGGGACATCCTGTACGGAAACCTCTGGTTTCCTCTTGGGGAATTGTAATTTCCTCTTCCAAGACTTCCCCAGATCATCCCACTAAGGAAGTTCTCAGGAATAGGACATGCAAGAGGAAGCACCTAGACTCCCTGCAGGAGTCCATCACTGAAGGCATGTATTTCGGTGAAGGCAAAGGGTCCCTACAGTCACCTCCTGAAGATATCCTATTTGGGGACATACTAGAAATCCTGAAACAGAGAGATGGCTAGACGTCCTCCAATTCTATGCCAGAGGAATCAGTTCTAGAGGCTTTTGGTACAGGACCCTCTACTTGCTGGGTGACTCTGCCCACTTATAGGCTCATAGACATGATTTCTAAGTGGGCATGGAAGGAGCCTGATTCCATAGAGCTAATACCTTGGAGACAAGATAATGACATCACCTGCAGATGGACAGTTTTGGGGAAAAAGGGGTTCCAGTTGATGCCATGGTTGTGGCAGTGGCCACAAAGAAGGAACTAGCTGATGAGAGTGCCACTGTCCATCTCCCCAACAGGGAGTCATGGCCGATGGACAGACTGGAGAAGTGTGTCTTTTGCTTCAGCGACCTTTGCATTATGATCTCTGAGCTATCTGGCACATTTTGTGAGACTTCAGAGAGATTTGACCAAAGAAACACTTTCCAGGTGTGAAAAATATGGTAAGCTGTGGGCATATGTTTTTTGGCCTCCCCAGATATCCTTCTCTAGGAATCAATTGATTTGTTGAAAAATGTGGTTCAAAAAAAATCACAAGGTCCATTCCATGACACACATGGAGAAAGTGCTCCCCGAGCAGAGGGGGGAGGGGGGAACGCCAATGGATGTTGTCACCCTCATGACAGAGGTGCCCCACAACACCAGGGTTTATGAGAATCTTTTTTTGATAAACACTACCAGTGCTCCTGAATGGAGGCCCAACTGTCCACCTCTGGAGGCAGTCTGGTTAGGTTGTCCTTGCAACAGAGAGTCTGGCTAGAAGTAACAAAAGCTACTTGGATGCAGAGGATTATATCAAAGGTTATATAATACCATTTTCCCTTCCACCCCAATTCCCAGGAAAACCCTCAATGATCCATCCATTCAGAGGGATCAGACAGCAATTCAGATTCAAAAGCTGCTAGAAAAAAAAAAAGAAGAAGGTTATCCAAGAGGTCCCACCAGACCAGATAGGATCCAAAATTTACTCAAGATTCTTTTTAGTGCCAAAAGAGACAGGGAACTGGAGAACAAATTTAGATCTCACAAACCTAAACAAATCTGTTCAACAAACCAAGTTGCATATGATCACAGTTAGTCCATTCTCCATTTTCTGGGTAAGTATAACTGGATGTGCTCGGTAGAGCTCCAGGACACCTACTATCATGTAACGATAAACAGGTGCTCCAGGAAGTACCTACGCTTCCGGCTGGGAGACCGTCATTACCAGTTCAGAGTACTGCCCTTTGGACTCACCACAGCCCCACAGGGTGTTCACCAAATGTGTGGTAGTAGTAGCAGCACACCTCAGGCTGGAGGAATTCCAGGTGTTTCCTTACCTGGACGACTGGCTCATCACCACTCCGACCAGGCATTAACTCATACACTCATGAGATCAGGTTCTCCACACCTATGCTCTCCTAAGAATAACCATAAACTACAACAAATCACAACTTTTAGCATCTCAGACATTGGAATTTATTGGAGCACTGCTCAACACAAAGAAGTCCATTGCTTCCCTTCCCCCACATCGAATTCTAACTATAAGGTCACGGGTCAAGAAGGTTGTAGACAATACATCTATCTCTGCCCACACAGTCCTCTGACCTCTGGGTCTCATGGCTGCAACGATAACCTTAGTTGTGTTGGCCAGATTTTACATGCGGATCCTACAGTGGATGCTAGCTACTCAATGGTCAGTCTTCCATTAGTCAATATTGTACTAAATAAAGATTACCAGCACTTGCAAAAAAGGTCTCTATTGGTGGATCCAGTCCGATCAACTGCTCCATGGCCATCCATTCATTCCCCAGCAGCCCAAGGTCATAGTGACCACAGATGCTTCCCAGGTAGAGTGGATGGGCATTATCTGGGGAAGACAATTCAGGGTACTTGGTCCCTTGAAGAGGCCAGTGTGCATATAAATGTCCTAGAGATTGAGGACTCTACTCTTGGCGTTGTGAGCATTTCAACGTGTTCTTCCCTCTGGGACGATTGCACTTCAGATGGACAACATGTCAGTAGTCTGATATATCAACAAACAAGGGGGAACCAGATCTTACCCATTGTGCTGAAGCTGTCAGGGTCTGGCAGTGGGCAATCTCTTCAGACCACTTTTTTAGAATGCACATTCCAGCAAGATCCAGCTTTATTGCAGACAAGCTGAGCAGGTGCATCCTACTTACACGCTAGTGGTCACTCAATGAGAAGGTAGCAGACAAGATTTTCCATTGATGGGGCCAGCCATGCTACAGTCTTTTTGCCTCTCCCTTAAACAAGTGCAGCAGTTACTTTACCCTAATACCCCCATGGAGACAGTCACCGAAGGATGCTCTACTTCATGATTGGTCTCCCGGTCTCCTTTATGCATTCCCACCAACCCCATTGATTCCAAAATTTCTACAGAATGCTACCAGGTTGAAGACCACAGTGATCCTCATTGCCTGGTACTGGCCTTGATAAATTTGGTTTCTATTTTCTATGGCCTTGCCTTGTTCAACTACCATGGAACCTAGATCTGAAGCCAGACCTCTTGTCTCACTGTTCAGGCATGTCACACCCAGATATTCCAAACCTCAAGCTGACCGCTTGGCTTCTCCAATTCACTTAGTAGCCAGACAGTCTATGCTCTCATCTCCTGTATAACATATACATCTGTCTTTCCATAGTCTGTCGACAAGGAAAACGTATTCAGATAAATGGAAAAGGTGATTCCTTTTCAACTTCTATTTATCGCATCTTAGATTTCCTTGCCAGCCTGTTTTAGAATGCTGCCAGTACCTCAACCATTATGGTACAGTTGGCAGCAATTTCAAATTACCATACAGGGTTCAGTGGCACACCCACTGTACCTCACAAATTGAGCAAGGGCTTCTTGAAAGGGGACATTCCTTCTAAAGTCTCCTTTTAAAGATCCTACTCCTCTATGGGATCGGACGTTGATGCTGCAGTCTCTAACACAACTTCCCTTTGAACCAGGAGCTACATGTGACCTTAAATATCTTTCATGGAAAACTATATTCTTGGTTGCCATCATGTCTGCAAGAAGAATGTCTAAGATCCAGGCATTATCTTCCAAACTCCGTACTTGGTTTACCATAAGGACAGAGTGACCTTACATACCAACCCATCCTTTCTTTTGAAGATTATGTCAGAATCCAACATAAATAGTTCTATTCATCTACCAGTCCTGAGTTTAACCAAAAAAGAGAATACATTTACATCTACTGGATGTTCATAGACAGTTGCATTTGTATTTGCATGGAACAGTAAAAGTCGGGAAAGCTGTTTCTTTTTCTGGACCAAAATTGGGAAAATAAGTTTCAAAAATGTCTAAGTCGTTAACAAATTGCATCTCCTTTGTAATAAATCAGGCATTCCTCTCACACAACCTTTGAAAGCACACACCACTAGATCTGTGGCTGTTTCCACAGTGTTCCAGTCCAGAATGTGTATGGATGATATTTCTGCAGCAGCAACTTGAGCTACTCCTCACACCTTTATTACTCATTACGAGTTGGATCTGGTCTCCAGAGGTTAGGGTATCATTTGGCTCTGTGGTGCTCAGGATATCCTTCCTTGAGTCCACTCTGGATTTAAATAGCTAAAGCCGCTGTCCCATTTCTGAGGGTAGAATGAAGATTGACAGCATCAGTTAAAAAAGTTATGCACTTATCATAATGTTCAACCTGTGGTCAATTTTCATTTTCTCCTCAAATCCCCTCCCTCCTACCCCCATCCATGACTTCTGGTAGAACGAGCAATTATATGGTCTCTGATTGGATGCATTTATATGTTTGCATGACTTTGAATATGGCTTCTCATTTTCTCTCTGTCCGTTTATACTTTATAACCAGTGCTTAACAGAATGAAACAGAACAGAGAGGAGCAAAACTGTTTTCCTTTTCCACTTGCTTTGTACATATTTAATCCCTGATCCTGTATTCTGAGCAGGGGAAGAAAAGCAGACACTGCTTAATATAATGAAATGCACCAGAGAGAGAAAAATGTTTTCCCTTTCCACCCCTTCAGTGCAGCACTTAGCCTGATCCTGGGTCTTGTTGGGAGAGTACAGCCACTTACTTCACAGAGAGAGATAGATTAATCCTGTGCAAAGAGCTGGGGGGAGGGGTAAATAAATAGACATAGGGTAGACAGCCCTGTTTTATCAACAGGGAAGCAAGCATACATGTTCACTTCAGGTGACCCCCACAAAGGCCTTTGATGTGGTGGATTACAACTTTCATCACAGTCTGACTTTGAGTATCCATCCTGACTGTTGTCTGTGGTTCAACAACTTAAGTGACAGATTCTTCATAGTTCTTTTCTGATCAGGCTCCTTTACTCAAAGGAGTCTCTCAAGGATCCATATTTGCCACTCTGCTGTTCTCCGTTTTCAGAAATAACTGCCCTATAACCTTCCAATCCTGCCTCTGATCTTGTAATTTGACAAATGGTCATTTACAAATCTCACCCCCACACACACACACACACACACACACACATGCACACTTGGTCATATGAATCAGCTTCAATATAACCTACATTCACTTAACTTGCCAAAAGACTAAAAACATCTTCTCAACTCCAGTAAAACAAAAAACATGCTAAAGCTCCTTCAACCCTGCATATAAAAGACATGAGTAACACCACCCTTGAAACTACTTGAGTCTTCAAATATCTTGGCATTTGCCTAGACCCAACACTTTACTTCTAAGCCCCACATAGATAAATATAGGAAAAAAAATCGACACCTTAATATTTTGGGCCAAGAAAGGTTCATCCTACCTGTTCAAACCAGCTAGAACTTGAACGAGTACAGGCACAGGAATCGTTTGCACCTAACTTAAGTATGGATTTCACATATCTGCTTCCAGCAAGAATTTGACAGCACTTCATTACTAACTCTCTCTGTCAAGAACAGCACTGCACTGCTTTGAATAAAGACAACATTACCTATAAAGCAGCAAGCCAGTCTGCTTCTAGGCTTACTTTTGTCCAAGACCTCCCTCTTGAAACATACTTCTCACCAGCAGTGAAAAGCTTTTCCCAGTCATCCTTCATTCTGAAAACCTCAGGCAAAAATGCACTAACCATGTATTCATAATTTTAGCAACTGAATCTTTGGAATCTGTACCACAAGTAAAAGACCTTTCCTCCTATCCAAAACTTAGGTCACAATTAATATCATTCCTCAGAAAACAAGCCAAGTTCAAGTGCTTGCAGGCAAGTCATATAACCTAAACATTCTATTTCCACTCTGGCTCACTATTGAAATTTCGGCATTCCAGATGCAGAGCACCAAACACACACACACAAAAGATTGAAACTACAGGATAAGAGCAAATCTCAAATATCACCCTTCTCCTTTTTAATCTTTTTTGTAGGGGGGCAAGGCCCCCACACCACTAAAATGATATATACTGTCTGTAGAACAGAGCGTGCGTCTGTAACTTTAAGAAGCATTTCCAGATGTAAGCACGTGCATATAAATAGTGAGCACGTGCAGGCAGCAGTGCCATTTTGAGAGAACAGCCAGAGTGTTAACATGCTTGAGTGTAGTAGTCAGTCTGTTTATAAGTTTAAGTTTAAAATTACTAAGCCTCATTCCTGATGTGTTTGTGTGTAATAAAGCTGTTTGAACTGAACCCACAACTGTTCATCTGTTTTATCCTGGCAGGACGAGCGACACTGTGTCAGAACCAGAACTGAGAGAACAACTTCTCCAAGCCGTGAGGCGCAGAGTTGACAATGAAGGTATATTGAGCAGGTTGGGTGATACTGTGCTCAAATGATCAAAAAGGACCAGAAATTAACTTCAGGTAACCAAAACTTGCACAAATGATTTATTTTGCAAAGAAAATGAAATGGAGCATTCGTAAGGCACAAAACTCATTATTAATTAAACAAAGTGTTTGAAACCATGATAGTTGATAGAACTATCAAATATTTATATGGGGCTCAAAATTACCACCGGTTTGCATAACAAGCATGTTTAAAGTAAAACAACCACAAGAAAATTATAATGAGTGTAATGAGATTAAATGGGCATAAGTACAATAAAAAGGGCTAAATAAGCTTAAAGAGCAAGGTGACTGCATGTTTTTAGTAAGACCGTGTTTTAGGCATAAACTACTATTTCTCATAGAATGAAGCCATTCAAAGCATAACAAGAGTTGTTTGAAGTATCTCAGAGTGTGCAAAGTGTTTGAAATAATTGCACCATAATAAAACACACACACACTGCAAAGAGTTTGCTGTGTGCAAAGTACATTAGCTTGCAAAGTGCAGTCAAAGTACAGCCATTTCAAAAAGTTTCATGTGCTGTGTACATTTATTCGCAGAGTGCTGCCATTTCAAAGTGATTCTTACACTGTATAGAGTTATTTCACAAGGTGTAGCCATTTTGAAGGGTCCAAGTGCTGTATACAGTTTATTTGCAATACGCATTCATTTTGAAGTGTTTCTTACTCTGAGCTTCTTCTGCAGTGTACATTTTTTCGCAAAGTACAGTCATTTCAAAGTATTTCTTACACTGATGAGTGATTTTGCAAAATACAGTGATTTTAAAGTGCTCTTGTGCTATGGAGACTTATTTGGCTAAGTGCAGTTATTTCAAAGAGTTTGTTGTGCTACTGGGCATAATTACAAGATCTGTCTGTTACCAAGCTCGTGCCAGCCAAAACTTCTCAGCTAAGACCTATCCGTAATGCCCCTCTCATAGTCTCTTCAGATCTCGTTTGCTGCGTTCCTCGTCAGACATGCCAAGCCTTCTCTCTCAAGCTAGCTGTAGCGTTTTTTTGTGATAATTTCTGTCAGTACCTTTTTTTAGTCAGTTTTCCCTTAATTTCATCTTTTTGTCTGTAAACTCGTATACTTTCTCTATATCCTACCCTCTACCTTTGGTAGTTCCTTTTATACCATCGTTGGTACTGTCTCCCTCCCCTACCTTTTGTAGGCCCTTTCCTACCACTTGTGGTATTTCTAAGTACCATTGTTGGTGGTACTCCTGCTTTTCTATCTGCTTATTAAAAAAAAAAAAAAACTGTTCTCTCTAACCTTACTGTTGTTTTTGGTTGTTTATCTTGTCGCTTAGGACTAGTGTGATTTTTCATTATGTCTGAAAAAGTTAAATTGGGATTTAAACAGTGTGATAAGTGCGGGCGTAAGATGCCCAACTCAGACAGTCACGCTCAGTGCATTTATTGTTTGGGCGTTGACCACATCAATGCTTCATGTGATATTTGTTCCACCTTCAGCAACCGGTCTTTAGCTGAGCGTAAGAACAAGCTGATTTTGAAGGGTATGATGAAAACTCCCTTTTCAGAGGCTCTTTCTGGGATGAAGGTCTCACCACCTCCTAAGACTAAGAAACATAAAGAGAAACGGAGTCACTCGGTTCCTACTTCTCCAACCAATTCGACACCGTGCTTCTCCCATGCCTTTGGCACAGACAACTTCGACACCAGGCTCTATCTTCTCCCTTGGTGCTGCCCTTAGTTTTGACTCCAACCACTGTATTGGCTTCAGCACCATCGTCTGTGCTGACCTTGGTCTTGACACAGGCTCCAACTACTGTACCTACATCGGCACCATCCCTGACCACGGTGCCGACATCTTATACGGCTCCACAGACACTGACACCGTCTGTTCTGAAGGTTTAACTCCTTTCCAGAACCAGATATTCTCCCACTTAAGACCTCTTTTTGGGGCACTAGTTTAGTCCTTTTCTCGAGAGACCTGACTCTCCTTTGGCAGCCTCCTTCAGATCCATCAGGAGTCTTTCAGAACAAGATGTAGTGAGGGTTGTGGATGCCCACCCCTGCTAGGTCTTCCTTCTCTCTTGGAACGGTAGCTTTCATGGCATATTCACCTGTATATCCTCATCCGGCATCTTCCCAGGCCCCGGAGACTTTGGTACCGATGACCTCCCTGGTGCATTCTGTCTCTGCTCTGACTGCGGAGGTCCCCCTGTCGGCACCAATTACTTTTGATGCTACGGCTCCGTTGGAACTGGTGCATTCTCGTAGTGATTGGGGCTGTTGACACTGTGGCTCCTAGTTCGGAAGCTATTTTTGTGCTGGCGCCATCTACGGCCACAGCTCCCCCGGCAGCTACCAGTCCTCTCTGAGCTCCTTCCCTGGAGGCGGGCTCCTCAGGGTGGGGTGTGACCCCAGTTCCGAGGTTGTCCTTTTCAGTTCCGGGCTCCCATCTCTCTTTAGGCGAGCCTGGTTTCCAGGTGATGGGAGAGGGTCCTTGCCTCAACAGCCTCACAGTTGGAACCACTGGCATCGACACCAGAACCCCCCTCTAGCATACAGCTGTCCCAACCCCCTACTCTGGGATCCTGCGCACTGGAGCCACAAGACCTTCCCTTGAAGGGAAACCTTTCTCCGGTGTCGTCCTCAGAAGATCCCACTGAGGAGTCGCCACCCCGGAAGAAATGGTGCAAGAGGAAGTTCCTTGATACCCCTGAGGAATCCATCATGGAGGACACTGATTGCGATGAGGGAGAAGGGTCCCCATGGTCTCCCCTGGAAGACATCTCATTTGGAGACATTCTCAATATCCTCAGTCAGAGGGGAGACTGGAAGTCCTGTAACCTAACCCTTTGGAGGAATCGGTGTTCTTGCAGGCCTTCTGTGCTCGGCCATCTACTTCCTGGATGACCCCCACCTGCAGATGAGCTTGTTAAACTGATCATGCAGCATGCCTGGAAGGCCCCCGGACAACACAGAACCTGTCCCCCAGAGGCCAGACAAAATTTTATCCACCCCTGAAGACCAGCCCATTTGGTCCAAACAGTTAGTTGATTCCATGGTCATGGCGGCGGCCACCAAGAGGGAACTGAGAGAAGATAGTTGCACTATTCATCCCCCGAACAAGGAGTCTTGGGCTATAGACAGACTGGAGAAACAGACCTATGCTTCAGCGACCTTTGCCATTCGATCGCTGAACTATCTGGCACACTTTACTCACCTCCAAAGAGACCTAATCTGAGAAATGTTTGCCTCTCTGGCGAGGGTACTGCCTGACAAGGTGCGCAACTCTGTCGACTCTCAGCTGGCTACCCTGCAATCTATCTCGAATTCCTCGATGCACTTGATTTCTCACACCACTGAGGGGGCAGCTTGAGCAGCCACATCAGGCATCGTCATGAGACAGCATGCTTGGATGCATTTGTGTGATTTCGCGGACCCCTTTAAATTTTCCTTTGTCAACGCGCCTGTTGACGAATCTTCCCTTTTTGGTCCCAAAGTAAGAGACACACTATCATGTAGTGAGAAAGACTGAAAGGTCTTGTCTGCTGTAGGCATACATTTTTCCACCCCCCCCCCCCCCCCAAGAGATCCTATTCCAGGAACCAGAGGGGAGGAAAATTGTGGTTCAAGAAGTCCCAAGGATCTTTTCGTGACACTTGTGGTAAGCAGTCCCTCCAGGGTAGAGGGGGCAACTCATCCAGAAGATGCCCCTTTTGGGGCAGAGGGGGTCCACCCAACCAGGTCGCTAGAGATTCCTTCTCCGGCCGACCCTAACAGCACTCCTGAACAGCGGCCCGATTGCTTTCCTCTGGAAGTAGACTGGGGTTGATTTTCCCCTGCACCTACAGGCCTGGCAACTCATAACAGGTGCATGGGTGCAGAGAATAATATCCAGAGGCTAGGCTGTCCTATCCCATTCAATCTTACTCTCAGACCCGTCAAACGAATCCCCGATGTTCCACCAGTCAGAAGGAGGTAGCAGCCTTAGAAATCAAAAATCTGCTAAGAAAGAGTGTCATCCAGCCAGTCCCACCAGACCAGAGAGGATCCGGGTTTTACTCAAGGTTCTTTTTAGTGCCAGAAAAGACAGGGGACTGGAGACCAATCCTGCATCTCAGCTTACTAAACAAATTCATAAAACCTCAAAAATTCCTGATGGTCATGGTTACAGTCCATCCTCCCTTTCAAGGAAAGGACAACTGGATGTGCTCTATAGACATCCAGGATGTGTATTACCACATAAAGATGGACAAATGCTCCCAGAGATTTCTCCACTTCCGGCTGGGTGCCAATCACTGTCAGTTCAGGCTACTGACCTTTGGTCTCTCGATAGTCCCCAGAGTTTTCACCAAATGTATGGCAGTTGTAGTAACTCATCTCCGACTACAAGGATTCCAGGTGTTTCCATATTTGGACGATTGGTTCCTTACCACCACGACCAGGAATTTTCTCATTCACAACCTGTCTTACACTCGAGGCCTTGCTCTTCGCTTAGGTATCACGATCAATGTGGAAAAATATCAAATGCCTCCAACAAAAGCACTGGAATGTATTGGAGCGATCTTCAACACAACATCCTGTCAAGCTTCCCTTCCTCCTCACAGGCTCTCAAAAATAAGCAGCCAGATTCAAGTCCTCCTCCTACAGATATTTGTACCAGCATGCCTTGTACTACAGCTGTTGGGATCTATGGCAGCAACCATTACCTTAGTTCTATTGGTGAGGTTGCACATGAGACTAGTACAGTGGCTCCTTTCATCACAATGGTCGATCTTAACCCATCCACTTGACCATATGATATGCCTTACAAACCTTTGCAAGAAAGAAATGCTTTGGTGGATGAAGCCAGAATTAAATCTTTGGTGTCGACCATTCTGCCTTCCTCAGGCCAGGGCCACAGTGACCACAGATGCTTCCCTGCTGGGGGGGGGGGGGGGGGCATTTTCAGGGACAGACAGTCCAAGGCACCTGGTCCCCCATGGAAGCCAATTTGCACATAAATGTCCTGGAATTGAGGGCAGTTCTCTTAGCATTGCAAGAGTTCCATACATCCCTTCCTTCCGGGACCATTGCAATTCAATCAGATGACATGTCAGTCTTCTGGTATATCAACAAACAAGGCGGAACCAGGTCTTACACCCTGTGTCAGGGGGCCATGAGAATTTGGCACTGGGCAATGGCTTCCAACCATTTTCTTATAACAATGCACATTCCTGGGAGTTCCAACCTTATTGCGGACAATCTGAGCAGGGACATATATACACAGTCAATACTCCAAATATCAGAATAAGTGACCGGAAGATAAAAATATAAAATTCCAGATAAAAAATCCCAGACACACATGGCTGCAGGCAATAAAATAAAAGGCAATGAAAATCGAATAGACACAGTGTTAACAAATATTTAATGCTAGGCGCTTTCGCGGTTCTGCTGACTGCTTCTTCAGACTACAATAATTAAATACCACAATGTGTTTAAATACAAGTCACTAACCAATCACAATAGTTTAATTATGCATTCATTAAAGAATTAAAAACATATACTCGCATATAAAAAACATATTAAAATTGCAAAATAAATATGCATCATTTCAATGTGTAAGTGCACGACCTTTTAATGGTTTCAAAGAGACTTTACTGTTTAAACCAGGTAATTTATCTGCTTTAAAAAACATTATCCATTTCTGCTCATTTGCCTCTGTGATGTTTCTCAAATCCCCTCTCCTCATGTTGCCATGCATAATTTCAAGAACAAAATATTTAAAACTATGTTGAGCCCCCTTTTCTATGACATGATTTGCTGGACCATTTTCCAACTTCTGTTTTTTGATATCTCTGAGGTGCTCCAGTACCCTTTCTTTTAAAGTGCGATTAGTTTTGCTTATATAAAACATATGGCAGGTTGTGCAGAAGCTGAAATAAATCAGTTTTTTTATTGTGCAATCTGCATAAAAATTAAGTTCAATTTTGATGTCTAACTGTTGATGTGTATAATATCTGCCACTAAAGATATGTTTACATGCTAGGCAACCTCTACAGGGGTTAGTCCCTAATCTATCAGAATATATAATTCTCTTCTCTAAACTGCCTTTATAACAAATATGAGCAGGGACATTCTGATGCCTCACAAGTGGTCCCTCAGTCCTATAATAGCAGATCAGATCTTCCGCCATTGGGGCAGGCCTTGCTGCGACCTGTTTGCTTCCCCCCTAAACAACAAATTCAGAAGCTACTTTGCCCTGATCCCCCCCCTCAGGGGGAGTCATTGAGGGTGAGGGGGATGCTGTGATGCACGATTGGCTCCCGGGTCTGCTGTATGCCTTTCCCCTCATCCTGAAATTCCTCCGGAAAGCTCAAAGGTTGAGAAGCACAGTGATCCTCTTTGCCCCTTATTGGCCCCATCAAGTCTGGTTCCCTTTCCTATGGCATCATCTGATTCACAGCCCGTGGATCCTGGATCAATCCCAAGGTCTGCTATCTCACCCTTAGGGACTGATTCACCACAATTTCCACAGCCTCACGCTCACAGCTTGGTTTCTCCAATTCCGATGATTGCCAGGCTACCTGATATTTCATCTCCTGTTTGAGATTCTTCTGGTTTCACACAAACCCTCCACCAGGAAAATTTATTCCAGTAAGTGGGCTAGGTTCTCTACATGGACCAAAGATTATGACAGACACTGTCTCTGTGCCTATTCAGAAGATCCTACAATACCTGACTACCCTATTACATGCAGGAGTTTCAGCATCAACAATTACTGTGCATTTAGAGGCTGTCGCAAATTTTCACAGTGGATTTGATAATTCTTCTGTTATGTCACACTGACTGCAAAACCTTCTTGAAAATAGTAGTACATGTTAAACCTCCCATCAAGCCCCCTATAGAGCCTTGGGACTCGACATTGGTGCTTCAGTCGTGAACAAGCCCTCCTTTTGAACCTTCTAATTCATGTGATATGAATTTTTTTGTCGTGGAAGACTCTACTTCTAGTTGTCCTTACCTCAGCGAGAAGAGTATCTAAGTTGCAGGCCTGGAGTGTCAAGAGACCTTACTTGATTTTTCATAGGGAAAGAGTGTCCCTACATACTGACCCTTCTTTTTTGCCCAAGGTCATTTCTGAGTTTTCAATTAACCAATCTATTGATCTGACTGTCGTCTTCCCTCACCATTCAAATATAGGGGACTCTGTTTTGCATACCCTCGATGTTCCTAGGCAACTTCATTTCCACTTGGACAGAACTAAATCTTTCAGAAAAATGGATCAGTTGTTTGTGGCCTTTGCAGGACCCAGATTGGGTAAGCCTGTCTCCAAAATGACTTTATCTTCTTGGCTTAGAAATGCCATTACCTTCATCTACCATCAGAACAAAGTGTCTTTACCTTCCAGAACAGAGACTCATTTGACTAGATCAATGGCTACTTCAGTAGCTTTTCATTCCTGACCCTCTATGGATATCTGAGCAGCAGCCACTTGGGCAAGACCTCATACCTTTATCACTCATTACAAATTAGATTTGACCCCCCCCCAGGGGACGAGCATCTTTTGGTTCTATGGTGCTCAGGAATGTCCTTCCTTAGGGCCACCCAGGACTCGAGTAGCTGGGGACTCTGTCCTAACAGTAAGGAATGAATAAAGATTTACATAATCAGATAAAGAAGTTATGTCTTACCATAACATTCCATCTGTGTTGTAGATCTTTATTCATTAATTACCATCTGCCCTTCTTCCCCCTGCCTGGACGCCTGGTGGACTTCCTTACTTAAGATATTTGCTCAGACAGAGCTTCCTACTGTCTCTTTTATTATTTCTATACTATAGGGGCAGGCAAACTCTATCTGAAGAGACTATGAGAGGGGCATTATGGGTAGGTCTTGGGTCAGAGTTTTTTGGCTGGTGTGAGCTTGGTAAAGGCCGTATCGGATCCGAGGATGGAACCGAAGTCCTAGCAGTAATGAATGAATAAAGATTTACATCATCAGATCTTGTAATTATGCCCAATAGCACAAAAAACTCTCTGAAATAACTGCACTTTGCCAAATAAGTCTCCATAGCACAACAGCACTTTAAAATCACTGTACTTTTGCAAAATCACTCTTTAGTGTAAGAAATACTTTGAAATGACTGTACTTTGCGAACAAACTATACACTGCAGAAGTAGCTCAGAGTAAGAAGCACTTCAAAATGAATTCACATTGCAAATAAACTGTATACAGCACATGAACCCTTTACAATGGCTGTACCTTGCGAAATAACTCTGTACAGTGTAAGAATCTCTTTGAAATGGCAGCACTGTGCGAAAAAATGTACACAGCACAAGAAAAATTTTGAAATGGGTGTACTTTGACTACTGCACTTTACAAATTAATGTACTTTGCACAAAGCAAACTCATTGCAGAATGTGTGTTTTATTATGGTGCAATTATTTCAAACACTTTGTGCACACTGAGATACTTCGAACAACTCTAGTTATGCTTTGAATGACTTAATTCTGTGAGAAATTGTAGTTTATGCCTAAAACACGGTCTTACTAAAAATATGCAGTCACCTTGCTCTTTAAGCTTATTTAGCCCTTTTTATTGTACTTGTTATGCCCATTTAATCTCTTATTATGCTAACTGTAATTTTCTTGTGGTTGTTTTACTTTAAGCATGTTTGTTATGCAAACCGGAGGTAATTTTGAGCCCGATAAAAATATTTCTGATAGTTCTATCAACTATCATGGTTTCGAACACTTCATTTAATTAATAATAAGTTTTGTGGGTTACAAATACTCCATTTCATTTTATTTGCAAAATAAATCATTTGTCTAAGTTTTGGTTACCTGAAGTTCATTTCTGGTCCTTTTTGATCATTTGAGTACTGTATTACCCAACCTGCTCAAAATACCTTCATTGTCAACTCTGCAGCTCATGGTTTGGAGAAGTTGTTCTCTCAGTTCTGGTTCTGACACCATGTCGCTCATTCTGTCAGGATAAAGCAGATGAACAGTTGTGGGTTCAGTTCAAGCAGCTTTCTTACATATGAACACATCAGGAATGAGGCTTACTAATTTAAATTAAACTTATAAACAGACTGACTACTACACTCAAGCATGTTAACACTCTGGCTGTTCTCTCAAAAATGGCACTGCTGCCTGCACGTACTCACTATTTATATGCACATGCCTACATCTGGAAATGTTTCTTAAAGTTACAGACACACGCTCTGTTCTACAGATAGTATATATAATTCTAGTGGTGTGGGGGCCTTGCCCCCCTACAAAAAAGATTAAAAAGGAGAAGGGTGATATTTGACATTTGCTCTTCTCCTGTAGTTTCAAACTTTTGTGTGCGTGTGTGTGTGTTGGCGCTCTGCATTTGGAATAATGATATTTCAATAATGAGTCAGAGTGGAAGTAGAATGTTTAGGTTATATGACTTGCCTGCAAGCACTTGAACTTGGCTTATTTTCTGAGGAATGATATTAATTGTGACCTAAATTTTGGATAGGAGGAAGGTCTTTTACTTGTGGTGGTACAGATTCCAAAGATTTAGTGGCTAGAATTTTGAATGCATGGTTAGTGCATTTTTGCTTGAGGTTTTCAGAATGAAGGATATCTGAGAGAGGCTTCTAAGGTTATAAAAGACATAACTTTATTTTTCTGGCATATATTTATGTATGTATGTGTTTGTACATGATTCTAAGCATCTTGACTACTGTGTGTTGATATGGCAGTCATTTTGCAGATCCAGTCCACTTGTGTTTGATCATAATATTGCACAGAATTGGAGAGTATTTGAGCAGGAATACAATATTTTCATACAAGCAGCTTTTTCTGACAGAGATGCACGTACAAGGACATTAATTTTGCTCAACTTAGCTGGGTCAGAGTCCATTGAAAGAGAGCATTCATTTGTATATGCAGGAGAAGGGGAACACCGCCATATTGTACTAGCTGATTCAAGAGAGGACCTTGAGTGCTTGAAATATAAATTTAGAGAAATGTGCAACCCCCAGACAAATGTTACATTAGAAAGGCACCTATTTCATACAAGAGACCAAAAGCCAGGTGAAACTTTTGCAGCTTATGTCACTGACTTGAGTATTAAGGCTAAAACGTGCAGATCTGGTGATTTGAAAGATGAGTTAATAAAGGACAGGCTTGTGTGTGGTGTTAATAGTGCTGCAATGTGAAAGATTTTGCTTCGTGACCGTGATTTAACATTGAGCAAAGACACAGAGATTTGTCAAATCCATGAGTTCACAGAAAGGCACACAAGTATGCTTGCAAGTGATAAGAGCTTAGTTCCAGCAGCCTTTAGAGCAAGTATAGACAGTGTGCAACATGTGGCAAGCAGAAGCAGGCCTAAGCACGTGGCATCTGCAGCCCCTGTGGGTTTCCTTGGGAGATCCCGTAACTTTCTAGCAAGTTCCAAGACCAGCTCAGCAAAACGGACATGCTCAGTGCAGTATAAGGGTGAGTCAGCAAATCCCAAGTCAAGTCTTATTGTTAACTGTCGTAATTGTGGTGCCAACCATGAGTCTAGAAGGAAGAAATGCTTGGCATTTGGTCAACAGTGCCACAAGTGTAAAAAATGGAACCACTTTCAAATATTTTGGAAATCAAGCAAGCCTCATTCAATTATTAAGAAAGGTCACTCAAAACAGCAAGTTGATCATGTAGAAAGCTGCAACCCTACTTTCCATGATGGTATATCAGTGGTTGGTGAAAAGGTTAATGCAGTAGATTTATTGGCAAGGAATTAAGTGATCTGAAGTAGGCAGACTTCATTTGTCTGCAACCTGTGGGTATCGGATCCGACCTCGGATCCGAGCCGGCATTTCAAAAGCTTAGGCTCCGAGCTCCTAGCTCCTCCCTCTTACCCATAACCCCTTGCCAAGCCCTGACTGACCCCAGATTTCATTTGCCGCTTTCAAGTTGCGACGGATTCCTTGAGCTCCTAGTGCAGATAAGTTTTCTGACAGGAAAATTTTGTAAAATTTAACTTTTTTTGATTAATTTAAATAGAAGTGTGTCTGTTAGGCTTTCCTTCCTCTACCTTTATTTTTTTCTTCCCGGGTTTGCGTAGTTTGAGTGGTTTGTGTGTGTTTAGGCCTGTTAGGGCTAGAGTATGTCTGAAGCCCATAAGGCAGTTTTTCTAAGTGCAGTGTGGCCATAAGCTGTCCCCGGCGGATGGCCACACTCTGTGTGTTAAATGCTTGGGGGTTGAACACCTGTCATCTGGTTTTACCATTTGTGCAGGGTTCAACCCCGAGCTTTGAGGAGCGGAGGTCGGCTGGTTCTGGCGGGACTTCTCCCTCCAGATACCGCTTTGGCTTCTGCCCCTTCTACACAGCAAGCGGTTGCTGTGGGCTCTCCTCCACCGGCTGGGACTCAACCTCCCTCTAAGATGCTGGAGGAGAGAGTCTTCTAGGGAGAGAAAGAAGGAGAGGCACAGGAGAGGCACCACAAACGGAGAGCTGAAACCTCCAGTTCGGCTCCTCCATCTAAGCGGGCCTCTCCTGTGCCTTCTAGTTTCCCTCCTCCTCGGCTCCACTCCCCTCGGTTCTCTCCTGGGCCTGAGGAGGAGGAGGCTAGCCCTTCAGCGAGGTCCCCAAGGCGGCTCTCTAGGTCCGCCGGTGGCCTCGACTAGATCTACCTTCTCCATGAGTGAAGCAGACATGGACCGGATGATGAGGAAATTCATCCAGGCCCAAATGCAAATGGGAGTGCTCCTAGCCCCCCCCCATCCGGGAGGGGCTTCGACCCTTTCGCCCTTTGGCTCCTTCTCCGACCCACACCATGGGTTCGAGCTGTCGGCGCCGGGCAGAGTTGGATCCGGGTGGGTCGGATCCGATAGGTCGGCGCACCTCGGATCCGGCCCCATCCCTTGAGTGTTTGGTGCCGGACCCGACCTCTCGGAGCCGAGGACCGAGCCTCGGATCCGAGGGAGCTGGTGTGTCTTCGGCTCCGTCTAGGTCGGAGCACGCCGGTCTCTCGGATCCGACGGTCTCGGCTCGGCTCCGATCCGCGCCGGATCCGAGTGGGGGTCGGCTCTCGGGGTTTAGAGAAGCTGGCTCCCCCTCGGCCTTCGACGTAGTGGAAAGGGCACTGTTGAGGACTTCCGGACCCCCGGTCCCTGCCACAGCTCCATCCTGCACTCCCTTGCAGTTGGGCCAGGCTGCCACCAGCCGGTCCCAGGAACAGCCCGCCTCGATGTCCCAAGTAGTTCCCTTGGAACATCCAGCTGCGGAAGAGTACTCCTCGGACAGCCCCGAAGAAGTACCTCGGAAGCGTAAGTGCAAAAGGAGGCACATGGACTCCCCCGAGTCCGTTACCGAAGACACAGACTTGGATGAAGGGGAAGGCTCCCCAAGGTCACCCCCTGAAGACGTCTCATTTGGAGACATTATGGAAATGTTGAGGATCGGGGGGGGTTGTCTGCCCCCAAGGCCTCCTCAGACGAGTCTGTGTTCTTGGAGGCATTTGAGGCGGGCCCATCTACCTCTTGGGTGTCCCCTCCTGCCGACCCTCTGGTGGACCTTATATCCACCAGAGCGTGGAAGGATCCGGACACCGTTGAGCCTGTACCCAAGCATCCTGACCGTATCCTTTCCCCTCCGGCGGACCGCATTCACTGGAGCAAAGGCCCCCCCAGTAGATGCCATGATGATGGCTGCAGCCACTAAGAGGGAATTGGCCCAGGAGAGTCCCTCTATGCATCCTCCGGGCAAGGAGTCCCGCTCGATGGATCGCATTGGGAAGCGAGTTTTCAGTTCAGCAACCTTCTCTTTGAGAGCGTTGAACTACATGGCACACGTCATCAGGATGCAGCGGGATTTGATTAAAGAATACACTGCATCTCCCCCAGAGTCCATGTCGGGTGAGGACAAGCAGGTATACTCCACCCGAATGGCCACTCTTCGAGCAGTTTCTAACACATCTATGCGGCTACTTTCTCACGCTACTGAGGGAGCCGCTAGAGCCAGCGGAGCAGGCCTAGTCATGAGGCGGCAGGCCTGGCTCCGCCACTGTGATTTCAAGAGCCCTTCAAGGCGACTTTCGCGAATGCCCCTTTGATGGTTCTGCCTTGTTTGGCAAAACTGTTCGCGAAACATTGGTCCAGAGCGAGAAGGACCGGAAGACGCGGTCTGCTGGAGTCCGCTACTCAGCCCCCCAGAGGTCCTTCTCGAAGAACCAAAGGGGACAGAAGAAGATGTGGTTCCGAAGTCGCAGCAGTCCCAACCTGCTCGGATAACCAGTCCTCCGTGGCAGAGGAGGACAGGGAGGTCGCCGTCCTAGAGGCAGGGGGGGCTCCTAGAAACTTTGGGTCCAGAGAACCTTTCTCTGAGAGGCCCACGCAGCAGCCCTGAAGGGTTGCCCGGCTGTCCGTCTCTGGAGGCAGTCGGGGGGTGTTTTTCGAGGCACCTAACTTCTTGGGAGTCCATCACAACAGACCGTTGGGTGCTTCGCGTGATATCCAGAGGTTATACAATTCCCCTGTACAAAGTTCCCAGATCTCGCAGCCTCCCAGATGTTCCACCCGACGAAAGGGAGGCAGCAGCTATCGAAATTGGACAGCTGCTAGAAAAAAGAGCTATCCAGTGCGTCCCCCCAGATCAAACCGGGTCAGGGTTTTACTCCAGGTTCTTTTTAGTGCCAAAGAAACGGGGGACTTAAGACCGATCTTAGATCTTTCCCTGCTGAACCTGTCAGTAACCAAGCAAAAGTTCGGATGGTCACCCTTCAATCTATACTCCCCTCTTGAGGGAGAACGACTGGATGTGCTCCATCGCCCTCAAGGAGGCGTACTACCACATTCGCATGGATAGATGGTCCAGGAGGTTTCTTCGCTTCCGGCTGGGCGCCAGTCATTATCAGTTCAGGGTCCTCCCCTTTGGTCTCACCTCAGCCCCCAGGGTGTTCACCAAGGTTCTAGCAGTTGTAGCAGCCCACCTGAGGCTCCAGGGATTACAGGTCTTTCCGTACCTGGACGACTGGCTCCTGACGGCATCATCAAGGCATCTTCTGTGCTCAGCCAGGGACTACTTCCTTCGTATAGCCCCAAGGCTGGGCATCACTATCAACTGGGAGAAATCTTTACTGCACCCCACACAAGTTATAGATTTCATAGGAGGAAGGCTAAACACCAGGTCAATGCGAGCCTTCCTCACCCCAGACAGAATTTCCAACCTGAAGTGTCATGTCAGCGGTCCTGCAACCATTTCCGACAGCAGCTTCGGGTCCTGAGGGCCCTAGGATCGATGGCGTCAGCTATCCCGCTTCTTATTCATGCGCTTGCATGCGGGTTCTTCAATGGACCCTTCAGGTTCAGTGGTCCCTCTCTGTTCCTCTCTCAACACTCCGATAGCGGTCAGCAAAGCATGCAAGGATTCCCTTCTTTGGTGGCTTCTCTCCGGAGCCTCTGACAGGAGACCCTTTTGTGCAGCATTTCCCCGAGCCACAGTGACCACGGACGCTTCTTGCCTCGGGTGGGGGGGGGGGCATTCTGCAGGGAAGATTGTCCAAGGCACGTGGAACTCCACAGAGACTTCGTTGCATATAAATGTCCTGGAAATGAGGGCTGTGCTCCTAGCGTTGCAAGCACTTCACAACGTTCTTCCTTCAGGGACTATTGCGATTCAGACAGACAACATGTCGGTAGTCTGGTACATCAACAAACAGGGAGGAACCAGGTCCTATCCCCTTTGTCGAGAGGCCATGAGAGTCTGGGAATGGGCAATTTCCACCAAACGCTTTCTTGTAGCAACGCACATTCCAGGAAAATCCAACATCCTTGCGGACAAACTCAGTCGCACCATTCTTTCCCCTCACAAGTGGTCTCTCAATCCTCAGGTAGTGAAGAAGATTTTTGCCGTTTGGGGGCAACCCTGTTGCGATCTTTTTGCCTCTCACTCAAACGCCAAATGCGACAATTTCTTCGCTCTGCTTCCCCCACCAGGGGAATCCCCGAGAGATGCGCTGGTGCATGCTTGGCCTCCTGGTCTCCTTTATGCCTACCCTCCACTACCTCTGATGCAGAGGCTTCTGCAGAAAGCCAACAGTTTGGGGAGCAGAATGATTCTCATTGCCCCGTTCTGGCCTCGTCAACCCTGGTTCCCCTTTGTATGGTCTCACAAAGTAAATCCACCCTGGATTCTGGATCCGATTCCGGATCTCATCTCCCACCCTCTGGGAATTTCGGTCCCCAATCTACACACCCTGAAATTGACAGCTTGGCTGCTCCAGTTCCATCCTTGATTAGGACTCCTGGTATCTCGTCACCGGTCAAGGCCATCCTAGTGGCGGCTCATAAACCTTCCACTAGGCAGGTTTATCGGAGTAAATGGAAGAGATTCTCTATTTGGGCGGTCCAGAAAAGTTTGGATCCTTTTTCAGCACCTATGTCGGCAGTGCTGGATTTTTTAACAGACCTCTTTCATCAAGGGGCAAGTTCTTCCACGATTAAGGTACAATTGGCAGCCATCTCTCATTATCACATTGGTCATGAGACAGCTCCCCTCATGACGAAATTGTGCAAAACCTTTCTTAAAGGGATTTTTTGTTGAGGCCTCCAGTCAAAGAGATTGTACCACCTTGGGACCTATCTTTAGTTCTGCAAGCCCTTACTGCTCCTCCCTTCGAGCCTGCAGCTTCTACAGACCTGAAGTACCTTTCCTGGAAGACTGCCTTCTTAGTAGCTATCACTTCAGCCAGAAGAGTGTCTGAACTTCAGGCTCTATGCGTCAAGCCGCCTTACCTTTCCTTCTTTCCAGATAGGGTGTGCCTCAGGACCAATCCATCCTTTCTTCCAAAAGTCTCTTCAGAATCTAATATCAACCAATCAATCAACTTACCTGTGTTTTTTCCCAAGTACTCAAACAAAGGAGAATACAAATTGCATTCCTTGGATGTTCATAGACAATTACAATTTTATATTCACAGAACAGCTGGTCACAGGCAATCAGATCAGCTGTTCGTCTCCTTTGCTAAATTTGCTTTGGGTAAAGCAGTTTCTAAAATCACACTATCGAGGTGGATTGCTAATTGTATTCTGCAGGCTTATGACACTTCAGGTAGACCTGCTCCTCAGAGGGTTACGGCTCATTCTACTAGGGCAGTCTCCACGCCAGCCTTTAAGTCCCGTGTGTCATTGGATGATATCTGCTTGGCAGCCACTTGGGCCTCACCTCATACCTTTATTTCTCATTATAAGGTGGATGTTGTTTCCAGGGGAAGAGCATCCTTTGGCTCAGCGGTGCTCCAGAACATCCTTCCATGATGGCCACCCAAGATTCAGGTAGCTGGGGACTCTGTCCCACAGGTTGCAGACAAATGAAGTCTGCCTACTTCAGATTTAGAAGTTATGTACTCACCATAACGTTCCATCTGAGTAGGTGACTTCATTTGGATGCAACCATCCCCCCCTCCATCCCCCTGACCTTTATACAGCGAGTATTTATGCTTGGTTCAGGTACTGTTGTCAGTATTATATAGGCAAACTCAATCTGAGGTCAGTCAGGGCTTGGCAAGGGGTTATGGGTAAGAGGGAGGAGCTAGGAGCTCGGAGCCTAAGCTTTTGAAATGCCGGCTCGGATCCGAGGTCGGATCCGATACCCACAGGTTGCATCCAAATGAAGTCACCTACTCAGATGGAACGTTATGGTGAGTACATAACTTCTAATTTTGTACTGTCCTGATAAATGGTAAATCCACAGAGCTGAAAGTAGACCCTGGTTCAAAGTGTAATGTGATGTCAGCAGAAACATTTACTAGACTGTGAGCTGGTGAGCAACTTAATTTGGCTAATCGTGTGAAGCTTGTTGCTTATGGAGGTGAAAGAGATTCAAACCGAAGGCTCAGTAGTGCTTTCATGCTGTTCGGCTGGGAATAGTTACAGCTTGTAATTTTATGTAGTCAAAAGACCTGTACAGTCATTATTAGGTCTCAGAGACCGTTTGAGAATGAAACTGCTTTCTTTTACCAAAGAAGTCCATTATGTAAGCACATATCCCAGTTTCAGCTTCAGTGATGCTATTCTCTCAAAGTATGCTGATGTTTTCAATGACAAGTTAGGCAAACTTTCAGTTGTGTACTTCATGAAAGCAGACCCAGAGGTCAGTCCAGTGGTCAGACTAGCAAGAAGAATTCCAGTAGCTATGCAGGACAAAGTCAAGGTCCATTTGGACAAGATGGTGCAGCAAGATGTGATTTGTCCAGTCACAGAATGAACTGAGTGGGTGTCTTCCATAATAGCTCCTCATAAGAAAAGCTCTGATGAAATCAAAATATACATTGACCCAAGAGACTTGAACAAGGTGTTACAGACCTCATCATCCTATGCTACAGTCAAGGAGATTGCCGGCATCATGCCAAATGCCACTGTTTTTTCTGTCTTAGATGCAGGGAGTTCATTTTGGCAAGTAATGCTTGATTGCAAATCTTCACTACTGGCTACATTCACCACACCATTTGGTGGATACAGATTCCTCAGGATGCCTTTTAGAATAAATTCTTCCAGTGCAGTCTTTCATCATGCAATGAAGCTAATTTTTTCAGTCTATCTATGTGCTATAATAGTTGATGACTTACTGGTTTGAAGTAATGGTGAAGCAGAGCATGACAACCTCAGGAAAGTTCTGGATAGAGCACATGAAGTGAACTTGAAACGTAATTCCCTGAAATGTAAATTCAGACTACCCAGAATTACTTAAGTAGGTCATTTATTTTACCAGTACAGGCTTATGACCAGACCCTTCCAAACAAGCAGACATACTTGAGATGCCGGCTCCAGACAATGTCCAATCCCTACAGCATTTTCTTGGTATGGTTAACTATGTGGGCAAATTTATCCCTGACATTAATGAGTTATCAGCTCCTTTAAGAGAACTGACATGGAAAAATGTTGCCTGGTCATGGTTAGAACAACACCAGAGAGCATTTGATAACCTCAAACAGAAAATTGCCAACCCGCCTGCAGTGAGATATTATGAAGTCCACAAAACCAGTAGTCCTTTCCTGTGATGCTTCAGATTTTTGTCTTGTTGCAGTTATTCTTCAAGAGGGCATACCTGTTGCCTATGCATCTAGAGCTCTTACCCAAATGCTCAAATTGAGAAGGAAATTTTGGCAGTTGTGTTAGCATGTTTCGAGTTCCACAATTATACTTATCCAAGTCAAAACTGATCATCAACCTCTAGTCAGTGTTTTAAAGAAGCCTATGCATACATCTCCAGCAAGACTACAAATAATGATGCTCAGATTACAAAAGTATAATCTCAAAATGGTCTACACAAAAGGCAGACTTCTTTATCTGGCTAATACCTTATCCAGATCGCCCAGAAATACCACGGAACAGCTTGATGCAGGGAATTTTGACTTTGATATCATGGAAGTGCATTATTTTTCTACCATGAGACTTGAGCTAAGAGACTAATTTTGCAGAAGCTCAACCACTACATCAATTTTGGATGGCGGTCAAAGCAATTTTGTGTACCGCCAGAAGTACAACCTTATTTTCCATACAAAGATGAGATGCTAATGGAAGATGGTTTCATTTTCAAAGGTCCAAAACTTATTGTTCCTGCGTTATGGCCAACCAGGTTTCAAAGCTACCAAAAGAAGGGAGAGAGGACTAGTATTTTGGCCTTCTTTGTCAAAGGACGTTGATAAAGTGCTTGTTTCTTCTTCAGTATGCAATAGTACTAAACCACATTTGCAAAAAGAGCCAGTTCAGCTAAGCCAGATTCCTGAACTACCTTGGTCAACAGTAGCCACTGACATATTTGAGTGGAACAATCAGCATTACTTAGTGTTGGTAGACTCTTACTCGAACTGGTTTGAAATCAATTTGCTACCTAACCTAACGTCCAGTGCTGTTATTACTAAGATGAAAGGTCATTTCTCAGTGCATGGTAGTCCACATAAAGTTATTTTGGACAACAGTACCCAGTTTATTAGTCAATTGTTTCAGAAATTTGCAAAAGAGTGGGAGTTTATCAGTGTTACTAGTAGTCAGGAATACCAACAGTCAAACGGCCTTGTGAACATGCCATACAGAGTGCAAAGCAATTACTAGAGATATGAAAGCATGGCAATATTGATATCTTCTTGAATTTGCTTAATCTCAAAAATATACCCCGTGACAACCTACTAGGCTCGCCTGCTCAGAGACTTCTATCTAGGCAAACCAGTACAGCCTTGCCTATCAGTTCTAGTTTGCTGGTGCCTAATGCTAAACAACACCAGAGCAATCAAAGCCCAACTCTTTAAAAAGCGTTCTTATCAGAAGTCCAGCTATGATAAAATGAGCAGATTTCTTCATCTGTTAAAAGAGGGAGAGACGGTGAGGATGCAAATGGCAAAATGCTTTGATCGAATTGGTCAAGTGAGAGGCATATGTGCCAAGCCAAGATCTTACTTAGTGGAATCTGAGGGTATAGAATACAGGAGAAACTGCAAGCATCTTCTTCCTGTGTCAGAAATATCGCAGTTTCGTACCTGTGATACAGACTATCGATGTCAGAGCAGCCCTGACAATGTTCATACTGAAGTATGCATCTCCGTATCCATTCCCATTCCTGATGATGTCCCAGATGTCTCCAGAGTTGAACATTCCTTGAAGACAGTCCCCGTTGCTAGATCCAATTTTGATTTTTATGTTACACAATCAGGTCGTATTTCTAGACCTAGTGTAAAATACACAGCAACCTGGACATGATGGTTTTGTGTGCGTCTAATTTTGTACGATTGCATGTCAAAGAATTAGTTTTGTATAATTGCATGTCCAAAGAACATTTCTGGTAATTGCATGTCATTGAATACTGTCATTTGGTATATGATCTATTTCTCAGAGGGAGTATGTAGATCAGAGCTTGCGTGTGTAACTTTAAGAAGCATTTCCAGATGTAAGCACGTGCATATAAATAGTGAGCATGTGCAGGCAGCAGTGCCATTTTGAGAGAACAGCCAGAGTGTTAACATGTACGAGTGTAGTAGCCAGTCTGTTTATAAGTTTAAGTTACTAAGCCTCATTCCTGATGTTTGTGTGTAATAAAGCTGCTTGAACTGAACTCAAAATTGTTCATCTGTTTTACCCTGACCGAACGAGCAACACTATAATCTCCTTGGGAATATTCTGAGAAATGGCCATCTTGGACTTAGTATATGCAAGTCTGTTTATTCAGCCATTCAGTCTCCATGTTTTGAGAGTTGATCTAGTGGGTCCCAACATTTCAGATGGTTAACTTCCACTCTTCCAGCTGTAACTCTGTCTTTCCCCTCTGCTTGACATAGAATGGAAGGTGAATAGCTACTTCCACTCTCTCATATATAACATATCTATATATATAATGCTTAAAGCCTATACTCTTGTCAGTGAGTGTTGTGCGCACTATATGTTCTGCCTTTGTGGTTCTTAATCATATGCAATATCTGCTCATTGCTCAAGTCACATATTACCTCTTTTTATGTTTGTCTGCCTGAATATAGAAACCTGGATTGGCTGATTTTCTTATAGTGTTTATTAGCATTTGTTTACTGGGATTGTCTTTCTGAGTATAAGTTGCCTTTTTATCAGCGGAGATCTGGGAAGAAAAACTTCCAAGTATAAATACATGTAGAAATGATACATAAACAAATGAGAAAAATTACAATGACATTAAAGGCTCTGTGCCCACTGAATGGCACACAGCGGTGGTTATCCCACTCCATAAAGGGGGAGCCATCACGGACCCCGGGAACTACCGCCCCATTAGCCTGATGAGCCTGGTCTGCAAGGCTATGGAACATATCATCATGGAACTTTATAAACAATAACATTGGTAATCTCCAAACTCTGGACCCCACCCAATTCGGGTTTGTAAAAGGCAGATCATGTCTCCTAAACCTGATAGACTTCTCTGCAGCGGTCATCAAAGCCGTGGTTAAGGTAAGGTGGTTCACACAGCCTATCTAGATCTCGCTAAAAGGCTTTCTACACCATCCTACACTCTGGAATTATAGATGAACTCGCTAAACTAGGTATAAATCCCTATGTCACAAGATGGGTTGCCAACTGGCGCTCTGACGGAACCCACACTGTGAAAGTAGCAGACTCCAAATCTGACTTCAGACCAGTGATAAGTGGAGTACCACAGGGTTCAGTCCTGGGTCCTCTCCTGTTTGGTATCTACTTCTCAGAAGTACAGGTTAACACAGAAGGTTTTTGGCTAATGAAGTTTGCTGATGACTGCAAATTAGGAGCCATAATCGAAACTCCTAACGATGTGGACATCCTACAAAAAGGCCTCACTGAGACAGATGCCTGGTGTCAAAGTCATGGCCTCAAGCTCAATGCCAAAAAGTGCATTGTCATCCCTTTTGGTAAAAACTCTGTACCCATGAACTACCACATAGGCGGTAGTCTACTTAACACTAAGTGTGATGAGACCTTGGGACACAGGTGGACAGTAGTCTCCTTTGATAATCACATCACCACAGTAGTCAGGAAATCCATCTACGTGGCACACCACATCACAAAAGGTTTCTCATCCAGGAAAAAAGAGGTTATTGTTCCCTGCTACTCGTCACTCATTAGACCCATTATAGAATACAGCGCCCCTTTTGGTATGCACCTCACAAGACATCTACAGCATCTGGAAAGGCCACAGAAATACCTCACAAAGAGGATTACCGGCCTCAAACAGATGCCCTACGCAGACCATCTCAAAAAACTCCAGCTTTACTCCATCACATATCGCCTACTCAGAGGCGATCTCTGCCTAACATACAAAGCTATGTCAAACCCAGAGCTGTTGGACATGCTCCACTTAAAGAAATCCCAATCCCTCCGAGTTACACACTCTAGGGACCTAAACCTTGTCACCACAATAAGCAGAACATGCTGGAGGGATAGATTCCTGTCCCAGAGACTTCCCATACTCTGGAACAAACTACCTATCTATATCAAACAAAGCTCCTCATTAGCACTCTTCAAGAAAAATCTTGATGATTGGATGGGAGATAGGAAATTCACCCCAGGGATCACTTCTGTGGCTCTGCTTGACAGGGGCACAGGAAAATAATTTTCTTGGGTAGCGAAAGCCAGGGTACCTTTTTGGCTAGGCTTATATAGGCCCTAGGGCCAGTAGCGTAGTACCTACCTATGAACAATTTAATACAATTAATGCAATCAGGCCACACACTAAAACAGTAATAGAACTGTACAGAAGAAAACAGTATGTATCAATAGATAAAAATGTTGTCAGTATGAATAGAATCTAAACAGATGAGCACAACAGTGGTTCAAAAGAAAGAGTGTGTAATTTGTAACAGCATGCTTTCAAAAATTGAGGAATGAGGACAAAACCATTTAAGTAACATTTTAGTAAAAGTAATAGTTATACAACAGTGTGCAGGAGGTGCAAGGTAAAAATGTCAGTGTGAGTGCCAACACCAAGGAAACAGGTGCAGGTGCCAGCACAAAAAGTGGTCGGATCATGCATTGAATGTAGTAGAGGTTGAATCAGATGATTAATAGATAACTGGAGTGCGAAGACTGCTGGAGAAGATATAGGATTATTGTTGTGAAGAGAGGCTGCATGGTACCAGTGTATGGTTTATGGTTGGGTAGGAGGAAATTTTAGAATTGATGCAATGTGAAGCAGGATGAAAGAAGGGAGGTGAGAAAAATCAAGGTAGTGAGGCAGAAGATATTGAAAGGGAATAGTTAGGTGTAACAAAAATAAGGAAGGATGAGAGAAGAGTAGGAAGTGGTAATGACAGGGAAGAAGAAATTAAGTGGTTTAGGGAGATAGGATGATAGACATGCCCTGAAGATGTAATGTACCAATGCAGTGTCCTTTGATAAGGTGAGGGATAGCTTAGCTTAGAATACAGTGTAGTGTCTGTCCAGGAGTTGAGTAGGAACATAGATGTGTTCTTTAGGTATATGAAATGAGACTTGAAAGGTTTCACCTGAGGGATTTGTTTAAGGATAAGGAGGATGGGGTTCCTGATTTTAGAGACATAGGATGGATTTAGAGAGCGCACTCCTCCTTGTGAACATTATTCTGCATATATTGTTCCCACAAATTAAATTTTTTTATATGTAATTTATGCCTTCCATTTGCTAAAGATTCCACCACCAGTTCTTTTATCTCCTTTACATACTGAACTTCAAATGATATTGGGATGGAATGCAAAATGAATACACACAGGATGAAACTGAGTACAGATAAGTCTGTTGCAATGGCAGCAAATGGGGTGATACAAAGAAGCTGAAAATTAAGATAGACGGGAAATAATGGAACAGGTTAACACCTAGCGGTATCTGTGAGGGTTGAATGAGGAGAAGGGAAGTCTGAATGAGGAGGTCGAAGCTAGAAAAAGAGGTGTTACAGCCATCTACCATGGAGTGGCAGGGGTAGTGTGTACACAAACAGACAAATGCCAAAGAAGCTAAAACATAGTTACACAAAACAGTGGTGTGACCAGTACTATTGTATTGTAAAGAAAACAGGCAATGAAGGCAGAGAAGTTGAGGCAGCTAGAGGTGGTAGAGTGCACACTGTGGGACAGATGAAGAAATAAAGATATCACAGCCTAAGCTCAAGTAGCTCCAATTGTAGAGGTCATCAGAGAGAAGGGAACATACTGACTCGCATGTGCTGGAAAGAAGACAAGCTGGTGAAGATTATTTAGGATCATTGGAAGTTACTAGGCTAACGGCCCTAGAACCTTTTTAAGCCTAGCCATTTATGCCCAAAAAAAAAGTCTTTTGGCTTTTCCTGGTTAGGGGTCACCACAGCGGATCTCCGGTCCGCTAATGATTGGCAGTGGATTTTTACGGTACCTAGTTGCCAGCCTGATGCTCAACCTTCAAAGAAGGCACACCCATTCACGCACACACCTACCTGCATGTCTTTAAACGTCACTCAACCGCAGGGAGGACATGCCGACTCCACACAGAAGGAGCTCCAACCAAGAATCGAATGGGAGAACCTCTTGCTGTGAGGCGACTATGCTAAACGCTGCACCACCGCACCTATTGCCATTCATGCCCAAATGTTCCCAATTATCAAAACCCACAAGCTAGAATGGCTTTGGTATATGCCTGTGCCTTAGGACATCTACAAACTTTGGAACTGTCATAATGAAGGCAGTCAACACACCAGTGTCTCACAAACACAGCCCATTAGGCATAACAATAAACCAAACATACTAGTCATTGGCAACTCACTAGTGAGACACACTGATGTCCCCCTCACCAGGCTCAACAAAGAGAAGGTCACAGTCAGCTGTTTGTCAGGTGCTAGAATCCGCCACATCACGCACACACTTAAGTCTATCCATAACAGGTACAAGTATGACTATCATTGTCCATATCGGTGTGAATGACTTGAGACGTAAATCCTGGACTATATGAAGAGAGACATGATTGACCTCTCAGACTATGTGCTCCAGGCTGGTGTGTCCCAGGCCCCTAAGCAGCATGCTGCCTTCACTAGGAATGATGCCACAATACAAACAAAAAATGATTGACTTCAACAGTTGGCTTAGTTTCTGGTGTCTTTCCAAGGGGATCCAGTAGCTGTCTGCCTGGGATGACATGGTTTACAAGCCTTGATGCTTTGCCAGTGATGGCCTCCACCTGTCACCCCTGTGGTTCGGGATCTTGTCCAAGGCTCTTGCCTCCCCCATTGTTCCTTTTTTAGGCTATGTCTCAAAGGCCAATCATTTTACATGAAAGATCTGTCAAAAAGCAAATTGAAAGTCATGTTGCTCAGTGCTAGGAGCCTTAATCTGAAAATGCACTCACTGGAGGATGTCCTCACACTGGAAGATGCCAGTGTCTGTGCAGTCACGGAAACTTGGTTCAGGGCTGTGGAGAGCATCCCCACCTTACCAGGCTATACCTCATTCCACACTTTCCGACCTCAAAATGAGGTCAGAAAGACTAAGGGTGGTAGAGTCTCTATCTTCATTAAAGAGAGGCACACCTCCAGACTGGTTTACCAGCATGGCGCACTGGAATTACTCCAGGTGCAACTGACAGCAAGGCACCCATCCAAGTTATAGCCAGCTATAGACCCCCCCTCTCCATGTCTCAAGATACCCACTCCTCCTACCTGGACCTACTTGACTCCATCAATGTGCCCCGTAACACCCTGATCCTTGGTTCAACTACTCCACCATAGACAGGTTGAACTATTCATGCACCAATGCGCTCACCCAACGATTCTTTGACTTCATCAACTCTAACACACTAGACCAGCTGGTCTGATCCCCACAAGGAGAGATAACATACTGGACTTGGTTCTCACCAACATGGGTGACTGCTGCACCACTCCCATAGTATCTTCTTCCCTGGTGAGATCAGATCATCAATCTGTCTCATTCAAAGTTTCTATCCCACCCAAGCCCCTCTTCAGCCATAACCAGGCTAAAAATATACTCAAAAGCTGGCTACACCCTCCTAAGGGAGGGTATTGGCAGCCTCACACCACCACCCTCAGAGGATGCAGACAACTATGCTGAACAGTATGCCAGTGCAGTATACAAGCACCTGTACAACTGCATGGACTCAGCCATACCCAACAGAACTAAAACCTGCTCCTCAAGGAAACACAAACTTGTCTGGTAGACATCCTCTGTCAACAGGCTTTACAACAAAAGGATGAAAGTGTTGTCAAAGGGTAAATAGGAACAAATCCCAAATCGGAAAATCTCCCTCCTCTGCCTCAGCAAGCAAATTATATCACTAGTGAAAACTCCAAAGCCAATTATGAGTTGAAATTAGCTTTTGAAACTAATGGAAACCACAAGTCCTTCACTTACATTAGGAACCTCCATGACAAAACCCAGGTTTGTTCTGAATTATTACTTAATGGTACCAGTTACACTGATCTTGCTGACTTAGCCAACCTGCTAGCTGATTGGTTCTGTGCAAACTTCACCCCTTTATCACCCACCAAAGCCCCAGTCATCATCCTCAATACTTGTCCCACACCTCACATCTCTGTAGATTAAGTGTTAAAGCCCCTATCCAAGGCAAAGAACACAGGACCTGATAATATCCCAGACTGTATTCTGCCCCATCTCCAGAAAGAACTAGCTTCACCATTGAGCACCCTATTCAACCACAGCCTAATTACAGGCTTCATTCCAACAGAGTGGAGAACCGCCATTGTCATCCCCTTGCACAAAGGTGGTGCCACTACTGACCCAGGAAACTATTGCCCCATTAGCTTGACAAGTCTGATCTGTAAACCCATGGAGCGTATTATTAAGGATCTTCTAAACAAGGGCATAGGCGGTCTCCACACACTCAACCCCACCTAATTCGGATTAGTCAGGAGCAGATCTTGCCTATTGAACCTTGTTGACTTCTTTGAGACTGCCACCAAGGCCCTGGATGAGGGAAAGTCAGCACATACAGCTTATCTTGACCTGGCAAAGGCCTTTGACACAATCCCCCACTCTGGCATCATCGAAAAGCTAACACAACTCGGTGTTGATCCCTATCTTGTCAGATGGGTGGCCAACTGGCTCCACAGATAGGACCCACAATGTCAAAATAGGTGCCACCATGTCCGACAGCAGACCTGTCACTAGTGGTGTTCCCCATGGATCTGTCCTGGGATCCCTACTGTTTGGCATCTACTTTTCAGAGTTCCAGGCAAAGACAAAAGGCCTGTGTCTGACCAAGTTTACGGATGACTGTAAGTTGGCTGCTGTCATTGACTCCCCAAATGACGTTAGCATAGTGCAAGAGGGTCTTGCAGCTACAAATAACTGGTGCCAAAGTCATAGCCTTAAGTTAAACGCAGAAAAATATTATCATACCATTCGTCAAAACATGGCCCCTACTGATTACCACATCAACTGCAATCCCCTAAACACACAACCCGTGTTGAGAGACCTGGGTACTCATGTTGACAACAATCTCACATTTGACCATCATGTGGCGGCAGTGGTCAGAAACACCTTTTACTTGGTTCATCTCATAAGTAAAGGGATTGCATCCAGAAAAAAAATGGTTATTACCACTCTGTACTCCTCCCTGATTAGACCCATAATTGAGTATAAGGCCCCATTTGGTATGTACCTCTCCAAACACCTGCACCAGCTGAAAAGGCCACAGAAATACCTCACAAAGAGTATCCATGGCCTCCACCTGTCCTATGTGGACAGGCTCAAATCACTATCATTTTACTCGGTATCATATAGATTGCTCAGAGGTGATCTGTGTCTTGCCTACAAGGCAATATCTGACCCTGTCCTACTAGAGATGTTCCATATCCATAAGTCTAACTGCTTGTGCATTACTCGCTCGATAGGCCTAAATCTAATATGCAACATCAACAAAACCTGCTGGAGAGACAGGTTTGTCTCCCAGAGGCTGCCTTATCTCTGGAATAGACTTCCCATACATGTCAGAGTACCTCGCTGACACTCTTCAAGCGCAACCTTGATGAGTGGAAGGGAAACCTCAAATTTGTCCCAGGGGTTCCACCTTTTTTTCCCTTATTGACAGGGGTGGCAGGTGCTGATTAAGGTTTCTTTTTTGGGGATAAACTCTTGGCTAGGCTTTTAAGGGCCCCAGGGTCATTAGCATAGTTAACTGCCTGTGATACTAAGAGGAAATGTCAGATGTCCAGCAAAAAGATGGATGGATGGAAAGATTGTGTTAGAGAAGACCTGCGACAATCATGCATATCTGTCGAAGAAGGCAGGAGAGCAGCATTGAATTGAGAGAAAGAGAGCAACTGTTTGTGAGACACCCAAATCCATGAAGAAAACAGGGAAGGGGGTTTGATGATTTCAGTCCTGCTTGCTTGTTACTACCTATGTAGAACTGATATGTCCTACACACAATTCTGTGGCCTTTCTCTGGGTACTGCATTTTCTTCCCATCTCTTAAAAATGCATTGATTGATAGCTCTAAATTAGACAGATCTAAATTATACTTCTATGTCACTTTTATTCATGCCCGTGTATGGATCATGGCAGGAAAGGTTCCATAAAGTACAAGTTAACTTCTTGGCTAACAGGAAAAGTAAATTAAAATGAAAAACTTCAAGTTGGATACTCGGATCATTGCATGTGTTTCTATTTCAAAACATCACTATTTTCCTTTCTGTGCCATCAAATGTATTTGTATTTCATAACACGATGTACATGTACTTTTTAATTTTCAAAATATTATTACATAGTTTAAGCTACACATGGTGAAAGTCATCAAATGGCAAGAGTCCCACTATGGTTAATATGGAAATCATTTAGATACTGCAGATGGTCAGTATTCATGTGTCCACTCATAGCTGTTGTACAAATTCATACATACTGATATTTCAGGCATGGCAATAATGCCCGTTAAGCCTGCTAATCTACTAAAACAGTCATTCTTATAAGCTTCCAAGTTGTTTTTAAAAATATCTAAGCTAATGTTTTCTTTGATATCATTTGGTAGTCTATTCCATGCATCCATCTACTCTCTCAGGAAACCAATTAGTATGTCTCTCATTCCTTTATAATCTCACCTTAATTTCTCAAAGTCTTTTGGGTTTCTAATACCATGATGGGAATGGGACAAAGGATGATTAATGTTCATGAAATTAGTATTGTTTCAGTCTTTGATGTTAGCCAAAAGTGCTCTTTATAACACTGGCAATGTGCCCAAAATTGACTCCTGCAATTCGTATGGAGATACATGTATTGGTGAGTCAGTTTCTAAATTCAGAAGTTTTAAAACTTTGAATTTCTTATGTTATAGTGTTAAAACTGCTAACATAGAAGCTATTCCCATAGCCCTGCTAGGTGGTTAGAAAACGCTCTCTACCAGGTGTTGCTGCAGCCAACCCTCCCCCACTCTGTATCCACACACTTGCCCTTCTTCAGCCTTCACCTAGCTTTTAAAAGCCCCTCTTTCAGTGCTACCCTGGCCCCGGGATCTACCGTGGCCCATTGATGTATTAACACGGTTTTGCCACTACATGGCAGCCTTTACCCACTTTCAACACTTACCTTTAGTGTAGCACCTTTTTTAACTTACTAGTGTAGTTTTTCACTATCTCTACCTTCTACCCTACTCCCCTACGAATATATCTGCTTCTCCTACTGTTAGTCCTTGGGGTTTACCCTACTCCCTTTGCACATACTGTACTTCCGAACTTATCTACTCTACTGATTGTTCCCATCCTGACCTGCATTCTACCTACCTTTGGCTCTTCCCACTCTGTTCGCTCTGCGAGCTCACTCTTCACCCCTACCCTGCCCCCAATTCCCACACGCCCCAGTACTCCTAAATTTATCACCACCTTGCCACTCCCCCTCATCTAGAACCACTGCCAGTCATTAGCAACAATCATCTTTATCCCATCATTCATAAAATCCAACCTACTATTAAAACCCTCACTAATCCCTCAAGCTACACTAATTAGTGACTCCCCACCCCTACTCTCCAAGTACTACTTAAATACCCCCAAAATGCCTCCACAAACTACTTTCACACCCCCAAAATCAAAACCTTTTTACTGCCTAATACCCCCACTCATACTTCTCTATCTTATCAAAGCCTACGAATATCAATACCTCACTGGCTCTCACTACCCTATATCCAAAACCACCACTATTAAGCTGCCACATAACTCTAAACTAATATTACCCCAACTCTCATCAAACTTTTCTAATGTAACACCTCTGCATCCCATTCGAGCCACTTATATCAACCCTAAAATTAAATACTATCACAAACTCTTACTAAAACTCCAGAAACATGAGAATAGATCACTACCTAACCTCCTAGAAGATGGTGACATCCACCCTAATCCAGGCCCAACCCCACCTGTTGCTATCAACTCCACGAATAATACCCATACTAGCCTACAAAACTCAAATAATGCCTCCAACCCACTCCTGGTGTGTCACCTAAACATCAGAAGTATAAATAAAAAAAAATGACTATTTACATGCCCTCCTAGATGTCAACTCCCCTGATATGCTCTACCTTTCTGAAACATGGCTCAAACCTAATAACTCTGATAATGAGATTATACCCCCCATAACATATTAAGACTTGATCGCATCTCTAGGAAAGGTGGTGGAGTAGCCATCTTGTATAAATCCACATTAGAAGTAACCAAAACTAATACTCCACAGGTCTTGATAACTAGCAATGCAGAAGTACTCATCACAAAAGTCCAGCTCAACAAACATCATCATCATCCCCCTTTTTCCCATTTACATGGAGTTGGGGTATCGTATTAACTGTCGCCAACTCTCTCGGTTCAGTGCCACTCTCCTGCCTTCTTCAACACTCATGCCTGACTGTCGCAGATCTTCTTTCACACAATCCATCCACCTCTTTGCTGGATGCCCTCACTTCCTCTTACCTTCTTCCTGTCTGTCCCAAATCTCCCTCACCAGATTGTCTTCTGCTTTTCTACACATATGCCCATACCATCGTAATCTGTTCTCTTTGATCATTTCTGCAATTGGAGCTACTTTGGCTTCTGCTCTTATGTCCTCATTTCTTCGCCTGTCCCGCAGTCTGCATCCTACCACCTTTCTCAGGCACTTCATTTCCATCACCTCTAGCTTCTTCAACTGTTCTGCCTTTACTGCCCAGGTTTCTGTACCATACAGTAGTACTGGTCGCACCACTGTCTTGTACACCTTACTTTTCAGCTTCTTTGGCATTCTTCTGTCATAGACTACACCTGATACTCTGTGCCAGTTGGCTGCAGCCCCTATGATTCTAGCTTTGACCTCTTCATTCAGACTACCCTTCTCCTCAACCACCCCTCCCAGGTACTTGAAGCTGTTTACCTGTTCCACTATCTTCCCATCTATCTCTATTCTCAGCTTCTTCTGATTTCCCCAATCTGCTGCCATTACCACTGTCTTATCAGTGCTTAGTTTCATCCCATTTGCCTTCAGATTTGCATTCCATCCTCCTATCCTTTGCTGAAGTTCTAGATCAGAGTCTGCCTGTACTGCCACATCGTCTGCATACAGCAGCTTTGTTGCTCTGACCCCTCCAACCTGTTTGCTGATGTAGTCCATTACCAGTATGAACAGCAGTGGGCTCAGAGCTGAACCCTGGTGTACACCCACTCCCACTGGGAACCCCTCAGTGAGGCCAAACACTGTTCGTACTTGAGTCACTGGGTCCTTGTACATAGCCTGTACTAATTCTACCAATGTTTCTGGGACTTCAAACCACCGCAGTATTGCCCAGATCAGCTTTCTTGGGACCTTGTCATATGCTTTCTCCAAGTCTAGGAAAGCCCAGTTTGACTCTCTCCTCTTCTTTAGTTTCTTCTCAAGTATCTGTCTCAATGCAAACATCGGGTCAGTTGTGCTGCATCTTGATCTGAATCCGAACTGTTCATCTCCCATCTTACATTCTACTATTCTGCGTATCCATTTATCAATCACCCTCTCCAGAACTTTCATGCAATGTGGTAGGAGTTTGATGCCTCTGTACTGTCCACAGTTGTGAATGTCCCCTTTGTTCTTGTACACTGGCACGAGTATGCTTATTCTCCAGTCATCTGGGATACGCCTTTCTCTCCACACTGCAATTAGTACCCTCAGGAGCCATTTCTCCCCTAGCTCACCCAGCATCTTTATCATATCTGCTGTGACCTCATCTGAGCCTGCTGCTTTCCCTGACTTCATTTTCCTTAGTGCTGCTCTTACTTCTTCTAAGCTGGGCTCCTCTTCTACTCTCATTGTAGGCTATTTCTGGGGCAGTACCGTTTCTGTGGGGTTTTCTTTATTCAGAAGCTGCTGGAAATATTCCTTCCATCTGCCTTTGATGTCCTGTGGGCTGGTAAGCAGGTTGTTGCTGGAATCCCTTATGAAGGGTATCTGACTATCTTCTTTATCTTTCTGTCTTTGCCTTGCAACCTGGTATAGATTCTTTGTGCCCCTTACTGAGTCACTTTCCAGAAGCTGATAGAATGCCTCTGATGCCCTATTCCTTGCTATTGCAACTTCTTTCTTAGTTTCTTTGATAGCCAACCAGTAGTCCTTCCTAGCTTGGTCAGTCTTTTCGATCTCCCACTTCTTCCTGCACTCCTTCTTTCTTTTGATTACTTCCTGCACTTCTGCATTCCACCACCAGCTTTCCTTATGTACCTTATTTCCATACCTGGCTTGGCCGCATAGCTTTTCTGTAGTCCTAACACATGCTGTTTTTAGGCGCTGCCACTCTTCTTCAACTCCACCTATTTCCTCCTCCTCTTGGGGTGCTAGAGCCCTGAGCAATTCCTTGAACTGCTGTACTTTCTCTCCAGTCAACTTCCAGGTCTTCAGCCTGGTCTCTGTTGACCTTAGAGCCTTCTCTGACCACTGCTTGCAGCTGATTGTGGCAACTACTGGTTTATGCTGTGAACCGACTGTTTCAGTGGGGATGACTTTGCAATCATGGATTCTACCCCAGTGCCTTTTCCTTACTAGGAGGAAGTCTAGCTGAGTTGCATGTTGGCTACTCCTGTATGTGATCTTGTGACTCTCTCTCTTTCTGAACCATGTGTTGGCTACTATCAAGCCATTTGCCAGACAGAAGTCTAGAATGGCTTCTCCTTCTTTATTCCTATTGCTTCACCCATGTGGACCCAGGCAGTCCTCATATCCTGTTCTGTCTGTCCTGATATGTGCATTTAAGTCACCCATTATCAACACCAATTCATGTTGTCCTGCTTTATCTAGTAGGTCCTGCAACTGCTGTCTGAATGCACTCTTTTCCTCAGTATCACAACCCTGCTGTGGGGCATAATCTCAGATTATGAATACTGTCCTATCAGCAGACCTATTACCCGCAGAGTTTCAACAAAAACATAAGTCTATAAACATAGCCTGTATCTATATTACCACAGTTGACAACACAGACACCTTAGAAGGTATCCTCCAGTGGCTATCCACTAACTACCCGCAAGAGACTATTATTCTTGGTGACTTTAATATTGACTGGAATACTTGCTCATCAGACATCCCCTCCACCCACATAAATTTACATGGCTTCTCCCAGATCATGTCTTCCCCTACCAGAATCAATAAGCCCAACAACAGGGAAAGTATCCTAGACTGGATATTAATAGACAACACAGGTGCACTACCTGAGGACATCCGTGACCACTTCCTGACCTATATAATCAGAAATAAAATGACATCCCTCAACAATCTACCTTTAAAACTATTAGGAATACTAAGAACTTTATACAAACTAATTTCCAGAATGAACTTAAATCATGTGACTGGTCCACCCTAAAACTACTTCCTCTAGATGAAGCAGTCTCATACTTTAACTCTAAATTTCTTGCTGTCTTACATAACCATGTTCCCAAACGTACTATCAGAGCCAATAACAAAGTAGTACCATAGTTAACCAATGGTACAAGACAAAACGTTAACAGAAACAAAGCATGAACTTCCTGGAGAACCACTAAATCCCCAAAAGATCACATCACATATAAACAATTGAGAAATGATACAAAGAAGTCCATTATCCTAGACAAAAAAAGTTACCACTATAATCTGAAATAGAAGCGCCAAAATCAACCACAAAAATTCTGGACAGACTTAAACAGACTCCTCCACCCAGGTAAATCATCAACCCCTACCCTACAACAACCTCCTAAAATTGTTGCTAATACCTTTATCACTTTCTTTACAGAAACCGTGCAATCCCTAGCCAACCAACTATCTCCCATTACCTCAAGTACTGCCATACCCCCACAAGAAATTAAAATCCCCTTCAAGTTTGATCCAGTACCTACATCATTTATTGAGTCCCTACTTAAACTGAAGCCCACCACCCTTTCAGCAGACCTACTACCCGCAGAGTTTCAACAAAAAGCTACTAATGAAATAGCATATCTAATTTCAATTTTAATCAGTTGAACTATTCTTGAATCTTGCATCCCCTCCATCTGGAAAATCTCTCACATTATTCCTCTTCACAAAGGGGGACATTCCATTGTTCTCTCAAACTATAGACCTGTTGCCATCCAATCACCCCTTGCTAAAATAATGAAAAAATGCATCCATAAATAATTTCTAGCCTACCTGAATCAGAACAATCTCCTAGCCCCCTCCCAGCATGGATTTAGACCTTCCAAAAGTATTACCTCAGCCCTTCTGTCCTTTTCTCACACAATAAATCAAAACCGTAATGACAACAAGCTCTCCTCAGCTCTCTTTCTAGACCTATCCAAGGCATTTGACATGATAAATTACCAACTACTCCTAGACACACTAAAATCACTCTCTATAGACAACCAGGCAATTAGCTGGTTTCATTCTTACCTGAGTGCCAGACAAGCTGTGCTGTGGAATGATAACCTACCCCCCCTATTACCAGTCCCCCTTGGAGTCCCCCAAGGATCTATATTAGTTCCTCTCCTATTCTCCATATTCATTAATATCCTGCATAAGATCATCCCACATGCAACATGTATTCAGTATGCAGATGACTCCACACTAATTTGCTCTGCCACCTCACCCACAGACGATCCTTAACCCAAATCACTTTCAGTAAAGTAGAGAACTGGCTCACTAGTTGCCGACTACTATTAAACCCAAATAAAACCAAACTATTACTCTTCTCCCCTACCCGCAAAGTCTCCTCACCACCTCTCACCATAACATCTAACAATGGTGCCATAATTTTCCCAGAACCTTGTACTAAACTACTAGGGATAATAATCAACACCAACCTAAAGTTTGATGCTGACATAGACAAAACTATCAAAACAGTTAGTAAGAAACTATGCTCTTTATACAGGATTAAACCATTCCTAACCCCAGCTGCCTGAGCTGTTATTGCTCGGACACACCTTTCATCAACCCTTCTTTATGCCTCACTCATCTTTGTAAACCTAAGCAAATCAAACCTCAATAAACTTACTAGCTGCTACAATAATATAGCCAGATTTGCTACAGGTTCAGCTTATAGAACCCATCACTGCTTAAACCTTCAATCCCTAGACTGGCTAGAACTACCCTATCAACTTTAATATAACCAACTTATAGTCATTCACAAAATTCTCTTCCAACCAAACAGTACACCCATACTGAAAAGTATTATCACTCCCTACAATAACCTAAAAGCCCTCCACTCTTCCAACAGAATGCTAGTACAAACTACTAAAGCTCACACCTCAGCTGGTGAATCACTGTTCTCCAACTCTGCTGGTAAAAACTGGAACTTACTTCCTGCTGAATTTACTACTCTGTCCTCCTTACCCCAATTCAAAATATCCCTAAAGAAATACCTAAAAACGCACTGGATTTGTTCATGCACAAACCCTGACTAACCCCACTCAAACAGAAACTATATATGAGAACCTAGCTACAAGTACAAAACTCTGATCCTTAAAATGGTCAGAATTAATTTGTCTCTCACCTGCTGGTAAGATTTGAAATAAGGTTGATAGCATGTATGTTAGCCACCTTAAGGCTATGTGTTTCCCCTTTTCAGATATAATCTCTTACTATCTCCTCCTCAACCACCTTAAGGCTAAATGTTTCCCCTTCTCAGATGTAATCTCCAACTATTTCCTCCTTACCTATTAACTTCCATCCATTTTCTGTCTGTACTTCAGAAAAACATGTAATTGTGTGTATATAGCATTAAACAAATATCTATGTTAAAATACAAAATAAGAATTTCACTGTAATTACACTTGTGTATATTTGGAGCGTTTCTCCCCTGGCCTCCGCTGAAAATGGACATGTATCCAGTCGGACTTTCCTGGTTAAATGGAGATCGCCAGACAGGGCAAAAAGTTATGTTTACCGTTTTCCTTGCTGTAGTGTGATCTTGGAATTGGTATATTTTATTAGCAGGGGGTGTGGATGGTGCAGGGGGGCTTACCCACCCTGCAAAAACATAAAAAATATATATATTTTCTTGTTTTTATATTTTTTTAATTTAAATTTCAAACTTTCAAAACTTCGATCTTATGGTCTCAGATATAAGAAAGTCAAGGTTTTGACACTTTGAAATTTAGAAGTAGACCCATATCAGTAGTATATCTAAATAGGACTGTAAATTCTTTTATATGAGACCCATTGCTCCTACAGTCCGGGTATCCTCCTTACACACTGCCCTTTTTTTGCCTGCAAATCCTGGTATTTTATGAGTTTGTGTTTCTCTATATGTAAGACACACTAATCACTGGGTGTAGCAATTTCAATGAACAATTTTACTTCTCTTATTTTCATGGACTACTATATCTGGTTTTCTCGCATCTGTTTTTTTGAGCTGTTGGTAATGGATGATCCCATGTGATATAAACTCCATCATTCTCTACAATGCTTTGCAGCTTATGTTTCCGGTACTTCTCAGCTACTTCAATATTGTGATGTTTGCATAATCCCCTGTGCAACAGTCTTGCCACATTCTTATGCCTTTCAGTATATAAGGCCCTCTGCCGTTAGTGTGTATCATACAGAGCAACAAGTTGTGTGACTGTTTCCGTTTCTGTTTTACAGAACCTACATTTGTTTTTCCCACATGTTCAATAGACTTTGTAAGCCAACATTTACGTAGTCCACTACCCTGAGCCGCCAATATTCATTTTTCTTCTTTTGGTTTAAATTCACCTCTCCTTCACCATTCCTGAGTCAGATCCTAATCAGCTTGAGGTTGTTCCAGAAGTTTTGTGTACTTGCAGCTACATTTATGCCTTTTCCACAGTTCTTGGCTTCTTATCTGATCCTTTACTTTGTATACTTTCTTTTGTTTTTTGGCATATTCAGTTGCTGCCTGATTTTTATCTACTTCCAGTTTGATTTCCATTCCTGGTTGACACCAATATGTTTATGCTAAACTAAGCAGGAAAGTCATCTTAAATTTGTTCTGTTCACATTTTAAAACTTTCACTATGTCTGGATCATATGAGGTCATCAGATATGTATGTAGTCCTACGAATGCAGATCTATACATGAAATCAGTTTCTAAGGGGCTGATACCTCCAGAACGAGGAATATAAACTTGGTTTACGCTAATTTTTATATATCATTTGATAAGAGTGAAGCATTTTACTTGCTTACGTGTTTTCCTGTGCAACTGATCCAGTACTTTTTTGGGCCAGTCACTCAACCCAAAAGTGTAAGTAATTTGTTCATGTTTTTTAGTATTTATGCACTCCCTCCTGCTCAAGTTCCTTTATATCACATTCCTGTTCCAGACTATTTTTTTTTAGTCTTAATAAATGTTGCTTCTGAACATTTATTAAGACTAATGAGGCCGTTGGAAGAAGCGGTTACAGAATCAGGCAGCATGATGGTGAACACACTGCGTGTGTTTTGGCTTTCTGTCTTTTGTTTTAGTTTGGGTAGTGTTTTTCCTGTTTTTATTTTACATTTTTCACTTTTCTGCTAGCACTGAGGTAATTGTTCATTTGGAAGTAGGTGCTGGCAGAAACTAAAGTTTTCTTCTTTTTATTTTATTTTGTTCTACTTTGTGGCAGAGTTAATCAGTTATTTGCCTCTACTTGCATTGAGGTAATTGCTTATCTGGTAGTAGGTGCAGGCAGTGTTATTTGGCTTTCTGCTTTTTTGTGGTAGAGTTCTTCATTTTGCTGCTTCTGCTTGCACCGAGGTAACTTTTTATTTGATAGTAAGTGCTAGCAGTGTTTTCTGGCTTACTGCCTTTTTTACTTTGCAGTAAAGTTTTCTAACTTTCTGCTTCTGCTTGCACTAAGGTAACTTTTCTTTTGGTAGCAGGTGCAAGTTTCCTGGATTTGTTTTATTTTAAACTTCCTGGAGGGTTGCTGAAGTTTTTGGGTCCATGCATGCTCCCATTAAACCAGACAGGAGCTTGAGCTGCTTAAAATGTTTTCAATGCCGACTGGACATGAGTACACATTTGGGACCTGTGTTTTCAGTTGAGGGCAAAGAGCTGGTGTTTCTTTTTACAATTACTTTCTGACTTACCTCTTGTCCTTTTAAGGACAATGGGGCGACTGTTTGTTTTATTTTTAACATCCTGGAGGGTTGTTAATGATGTTGGAGCTGTGTATGCTCCCATCTAATCAGACAGGAGCTTGTACTGCTTAAAATCTGAGATCTTCACGACACATGCCTAAGTGATTGAGTGAGGAGTGAGAAAAGGGGATATGCAAGTTTTAAGCTTTAAACTTGTTACACTTGATTTTATAAGGAATTTTATTTTACACTTTATTTTTAAACATTCAGTGAAATATGGGTTAACTACATGTGTATGTTTTGGAAGACTTTATAAAATCAAAGTACATCAAAGAATGTGTACGCTTTAAAGAGTATTATAAGCAAGGAGAAGCTAATACTTCAAATTCCACTAAACCACTGGAAGTTTTGAAGTTTATTGATAGCAAGGCCTTTAGTGACAATAGTAAAGATTCTTCTGTGTGTCATTCTAAAAAAAAAAGCATTTACTACAATTTCTGAATACTTAATTGATTGGAAAGTGACTTATGAGTGTTTGATTGGTAATCAGAAATTTCTTCTGGGTAACAGTGTATATGGAAGTTTAGGTAAGTCAGATTCTCCAACAAAGAAGGAAGCTAAGGGTAAAAAAGAAGGGGACAAGGAACTGTAATAAGAGTAAAAATACTGGATGTGATGAGGCAGAGAAACAGATTGTGGATGTTACTTCTGAACTCCAACCAGATTTAAGCACTACTGATGGGGTAGCTGACATAGAATACAGAGAAAATAATTCTGTAGACAACCTCAGTTCAGATAAATTACATGTCTTCCTGACTGGCGTTAATGCAAAGACTGGGACTAGTGAAACTGTTCTGTAATGTATGTGGGGACTAATGATTTAAAATACGCAGTCCTCAAGCATGTGATGAACTCAATGTTGAGTGTAATAGAATATTTAGAAAGGAGTTATAAATGTCCATTATATCCCGAGTCAGATTTTTCTATGCTTTTTTTTGGGGCAAATTACTTATGCACCAAGGCTTACAAATTTAATATTCTGTTAAGAGAAACTCCATTGATGTTTAATGTACAAATTACTAAAATACTGGGAAGTCAGTTTTCATGATTATCGGCTATTTGCTCAAGACCATTTTCAGCTAAGTCCCCATGGGGTAAGCTTTGTGGCTGATAGTTACTGACCAGTTGCATCATTTTTTAGTATTAGAACAAAAAGGGAATGTATCGTTACACAGGAACCAGTAAAATGTCTTTTAAATAATGCTAAATGCTTAGGAAACAACTTCACCGAATTAAGCTGTTTAATTGCTGCAGAACAATATAAAATCATAGCTATAACAGAAGTCTGGGATTCTTCTCTTTTTCACTTGAAAGATTTTGTTAAATATGAACACTTAAGGCAAGATTCAAGAGGTGGTGAGGTAGTTTTATGGGTGCATAGCTCTGTGAGATCATCCCTATTTAAGAAAATACCTGTGTGTGAGACAGTGACTGTTCGGATTCATACAGGCGCAACAGAACAGCTATTTATACTACTGTCATCTCGTACACCAAATATGGACAATACTTTGCATAGTGAGTATTTACATAATTTACATGACTGCCTGAATTGTAAAGGTGGCATGCTTTAAATTAACCTGGAATATGTTGGGAGTCACTATGCACTAGCTGTTACTTTGATAAAGAATTTGTTGATCTTGTCTCATACTATGGAATGACTCAACTGGTAAAATTCAATACCAGGGGAAAAATATCTTGGACCTTATATTGACTAATGTACTGACTAAAGTTCAGTCCATAAAGATACTCCCACCATAAGTGTCATCAGATCATATATTCATAACTCTCTCACATTTGTCACATGAATTCATTAATTGGAACTTCAAATTTAAAAACATATGAATATGGAAAGTTAGATTAAAAAGTTTTGCTGAGAATTATGTGAGATGTGATTGGATGACTATAGTTGGTAGATTAAATAGTTGCTATGGATATAATGTTTTGGAGAAGCTAGAGAAGCTACTTCAGGAGGGGTTACTACTATAGTAAAACAAAAGAGAAACAATTCTACTTTTCCATTTTAGTGGAACAAAGACATTTTGAGATTGTACAGGAGAAAAAAGCAGAGCTTAAAAACCTTAGTAAGGTTTCTTTCAAATGTAAACAGAATTTTACTGCATCATGTAAGAACTTGAAAAAGGGAATTGCTAACTGCAAAAAGCATTTTGCAAATGAATTAATTAGTAATACATCAAACAAAAAGGTTTTCTAAAGATATAGAAATGAAATTAATAGCAAAACTTCCTCATTACCAATGTTAATTAATGTTGAGACAATTATTGAGCCTAGTAAAATTGCTCATGAATTTAATTTATTCTTCCAAAGCATTTGGTGAGATAATAATAATAAAGCACTCAGTCATTGGGATCTTTGTGTTTTGTGCTATTAAATCGGTGAAACCACGTTTGTGTTGGGACTTTATTTTTATTTCATTGTTTTTTGCTTCGTTGGAAGACTTGGTGTTTTTGTGACGGTTTGTTTTCCTGACTGACATGGTGGCCGTTTAATAGAGCACTTTTTAGTGCTACATCTATTTGACAGATGGAAGCTTTAATAGGAGAATTAACATCCTCTGTGCAGAAACTAACAGCACTTATTTCAAGGGGAGAAACTGCTGCTGCTGTGAGTTCAAACACTGTTACTCTCACAAGCACTCAAGCTGAGCTGTACACTCTGCATACGCCCCCTGAAGAAGGAAGGAGAGTTTCTGGCCAATCCAATCAACAGCAGTTGGCTCAAGGGTGGGACTTCGGCAAATCGCTTAGGTTGTCCACAGCAAGTTTTTCAGACTTGAATGAGGAGAGAAATGAGCGGCCCACTTTCAGCAAACAGTTGGATTCTTTTGAGAAAACAGTAAAAAAGTTTAAAAGTCTTCAGCTGGATAATGCCTTTCTGAACAAATCTATATCATTAAAGCAGGTTCCTAAAGGTCTTCGGATATGGAAACTGCCCATGGGAATTGAGGTTAGTTCCCATGCTTACAGTGAACTTGTTGAACTTTTCAACAATACAGGTTTGGACATGTTAATAGTCATCATAAAGCACAATACTTCCAGGTTGGCAGCCTCGGAGGACGAACTGAATGCTATACATCAGAACATTGTCAAAGATTTGTTGTTTAGCGAATATCTTAATAAATACAATCAGATTTTAAAGGATGCTGATAACTTTGTGAAAAACAGTATGTGCACTAAATGGAAAAAAGTGATTAGGGACATAAATGAGTATCAAAATGATTGTGCATACCCTATTGGTGCAAAGGACGACCTAAGAGGGGTGTGAGTTTCTTTGTGGGTCCGATTCAGACCGAGTCTGTTGACAATATCGAGATGTCTGAATTAAACAACGAGCATTTTTTTGGAGGAGAACGACGGGCCGAGAAGGTCCGAGAGGTTGAGGAACAGAGGGAAGGGGGGTTCAATACAACAACAGCAGGTTACACAGCAATGGGATCTATTACAACAAGAGTTACCACTGCAAGAACAACAGGGGCCAAGGGCCCAATTAAATGTATCGTGACAGTGGGAGTTTATACTCAGATGAAGTACTGGGTGACTGTGAGTCCTTTGTTGATTGTGATGTACCTGTTGAACCCTCACATTGTGATATATTTAAGAAAGACGACTTTACTATCTACAATTATACTGCAATGACTGTTAAAAATGTTCAACACAGCTTATTGAGCAAGGGTACAACTTTTGTTCCTGAATTTTCCTTGGATATTGCTGATGTGTTGATCAGTTTGAAATTGTACACTAGACAGCTTAATTTAAAATTATTTTTTAATGGTAATTCTTTAAGCAAGGATAAAGTTTCATTGCACCTCCAAATATAGACCTATTAGTTTTTGAGAGGCTCTGTGAAGCCGAAATGAGAAGGATTTTGAATTCTAACTAAAACATAATGGTTCAAGGTAACTTGGCCACTGATGAGAGAAAGAAACTATTTAGTTTAGCCAATAATCATGAGTTACGTTTGATGAAACCTGACAAAGGTGGGGGCATGGCCATTATGTCACAGTATGACTATGCCTTCAGGATGTCTGAAATTTTAAATGATCAGTCTACTTGTATGCGGGCCAGTATCAGTGAGGTTAACAGGGCCTATTCGAAAATTGATTTATTTTTGTTAGATGCACTATTTCAGGGTATGTTAGATGAGGAAGAACACAAGTATCTGTCGGTTCCACATCCTGTTATTCTGGTAATTTTCGGCATACCAAAGACACACAAGTCTATTTCTAACCCCCCTTTTAGACCCATTGTGGCTGCTAAGGGGTCTAAAACTGAGCCGTTCGCAGCTTTTGTGGATTCTTTTACCAAAATAGTTTTGGGGGATTCTGAACATATTTTAAGGGACTCATAGCATTGTTCAAAAAGACTTAGGGGTGTTGATTTATCTGAGCCCTTCACATTTCTTACCATAGATGTGATAAATTTATTTACCACCATACCCCATGGAGAGGGCCTTGATTTCTTTACAGAAAGCTTAGTCAACAACAAAAGTTACAATAAGAACAGGATTAACTTGCTGGTTGATCTAATGGAATTGGTCCTTAAGAATAATTTTTTGCTCTTTGAAGGGGAAATTTACCAACAAATTGCAGGAGTGGCCATAGGAGCCAAGTGCGCTCCCGTGTTTGCCAACTTGGTACTTCTGTACTAGGAAGTAAATTATATCTTCACATCTCGATTTATGTCCAATATTCTGTTATATAACAGATTCTTGGATGATATTCTGATTCTATGGAAAGGGACTGAACAGGAGGCCAATGGGTTCCTTGAATTTTTAAATAACACCACTACTATTTTCAGGTTCACCAAATTTTGGCATGCGTGTGAGATAAATTGTCTAGACATCCATTTGAATTTTGATGGGGAGATTCTTGAAAGTGGTATCCATAGGAAGGAAACCTTTTCATATTCCATGCTCCATTTTAGTAGTTGTCACCCTTATCACCAGAAGAAGGGAATCATCAAGGGGCAAATGGTCAGACTGTTGAGATTGGAGTGCAACTCTGATGCTTTTAAATGTGAGTTGTTTCAACTTGTAGGGATGTTTTTAGATAGGGGATACCCCTTAAAATTTATTTTGATGGTCAAACATGAGGTTTTAAAGAAGAAAGAATACCATTCTGTATAAAACTTTTTTGTTTCATCAATGAATTGCTTATTGTGTATTTTTCTTTTGTATTTATCTGCATATATTCTAAATGTTTCTGCCCGGCTGATATCTTCTGTTTATTATTTGCAACAGTATATGATCCTGGTCTTTTCTGATGCTGCACGTTGTTTTTATCACATCTTTCTAAGTATTTTTGTTGATCTGTTCCCTCTTCTATACTCTTCTAACAGTGACACTTCTTGTCTTAATTGCTTTATAGTTTTCTCTATTCAATACTTACATGATGACATTTGATTTCTTTCTTTTTCCCTTATTGCCCAGTGTTTTTGTGATAAGACTTTACTGTTATTAATTTAACTGCACAGTAATATATCCTATTTACTTCTGCTATATTACATGAATTTCTGTTAAAAGTCTTGATTACTGTTTATTTATTTTATCAGACTTCTACTATTTTGCATCTTAATGATTTTCTTTCATTGATCTTAATATGTCTATCCATCTCTATTCAATCATGCAACTCTTCCCTTAGTTCATTTTCTTCTAAACTGAGGGCACATTCTTTGTTCTCCATTTCCTGCAGACATTCTATGGAAAGCTCTGTAGCATCTTCCTGTGGCACATTCTCTTCAATTTTATCCTGTGTCATCCATTGTTCTGTCATATGTGAACTCAGTGGCCCATCACTCCTCAGCATTGTCTGTGTCAGAGTTTCCAGAGTTTCCTGTTCCTTCCCTTGCTGTCCAGATTCAAGTGGGCATTTATGCTGGTTTCCTGTGAAAGTCTCCAAAACACCTTCATATGGCAACTGACCTATTGCTTCCAGTTCCACTGGTTTCAACTTAATTTGGATGTTCATTGCTCCATCCTTGTGTGGTGCTTCCTGAGTTAGATTATTATAACCTCAGTTTCTATTTCTTTATCTTTTCCATTACTAATCTTCTTTTCTACTTTTCCTCTTTGTCTCTCTATTTTTTTGTATTGTAAAGTTTTTCATGTCCGGATTCCTTTGCCTGTATTTCTCTTCAGATATCTTCGGTGCTGCTCTTTTTGTATTGATTAGTTTTCCTTTCTCCTTTGCATAAATATTGTGCCATATTAAATCTCTTTTTCTTTCCCATGTCCACATTTTTTCTTCAGATGTCTCCTGATCTTCCTGTTTCTCCTTACTTTGGGGACTCATTCCATCATGCTGTGCTATAACCTGTGTTAGACCTACACCAAATCCTTCACTTTGCGGGTATTTTATAACTTCAACTTCTATTTTTTTTAACTTCTACTTTACTAATCCTTTCTACATTCCCTCTTTGTGATTTTTTTTTATTGTGAAATTTTCCATATCTGGATTCCTTTGCTTATATTTCTCTTTGAATATCTTTGGGGCTGCCTTTTTTGTATTGTTTAATTTGGCTTTCGACTTTGCATAAATATTGCACCATATCAAAACTGTTTCTTTCCTATGTTCATATTTCTTTTTCATACTTTTCAAAAATCACTAGGTTTTGTTGTTTATATTTTCACACTTCCTCAGATGCTTCTTTTTTTCAAACAGATCAAAGATGTTAAGTTGTCTATCTCGCCTTCATTCTTGCTGGATGGGTTCGGAGCCGACCTCGGCTCCGACTCGGCCACTCTAAAGCTCGAGAGTTGGTTCCACCGGCTCGAGGCCCCCCTTATATCCCACAATGCTAGGCGTGAATTACCTCAGATCTCGTTTGCCGCTACAGCGATCGAGGTGTTGTTTTTTCTACTGGCTCAGGTCAGTGGTATTAGATCAGTCTTTAAAACTATTTAAACCCCTTTTTAGTTTAGCTTTTTCTTCTTTAGCTATAGTGTAGTGGATATTATCCCTTCTACCTTTATCCAGCCCCTTTCCCACAAGAACTGTTAAGTTCTTCCCTTAGGCCTTCGGGCCCTCTATCACTAATAGTGGTGTGTATGTGTTTTGTAGGGATTTATTTTATATAATTAACTAATTTCTTTAGCTTTTAGTTAATTTACTTTTTTCTGATAGTGTAATCGGTGTGTGTGTGTTTTGTGTGGTGATTACACTTCGGTTCCTTGAAAATGTCCAAGGATTCAAAGGTCTCAGGCTTCAAGAAGTGTGACTCGTGCTGTCAGAAAATGTCTCTGACAGACGGTCACACTTCTTGTGTGTACTGCCTGGGACCTTTACACCTGCAGGACTCTTGTGCTGTATGCCATGGCTTCAGCCCCAGAGTCCTGCAGGAAAGAAAGAACAAACTCATCCTAAGGGTTTGCTCAAGCCTGAAGGTTCCCTAACTGCTTCATCGGAAAACCTTCCAAGGCTTCTAAGACCTCGACTCCAGTTTCTGAGTCGAGGCCTAAGGCTTGAGCCTACTGCTACATCGGCTCCGGCTGGAGCCGATGAGTCTTTGACTACAGTTTCTGTGGTTGCCTCGGCTCCGGCTGGAGCCGAGGTATTGGAGATTCCTGGGTCGGCTCCGATCAGACCATCGGGGCCGACATCTAGAAAGAGGTCGAGGTCACCATCCCTTGGCTCCGTTCATTCGGCTCCAGTGTCTCCCTTGCTGTCTGAACGGAGCCACAGATCTCACTCCTCCAGGTCATCGAGGCTCTCGGATCATGACCTCCAGAGGGTAGTGAGTCGACTTCTAAAGTCCGAGGCACTGGCCCAAATGCTTCAGAGCCCGACTCATCAGTCGATGCCTCAACCTATTCCTCTAAATATTCCTCCTCCGACTCCTTTGAGCTCGGGCCGGGCGTCTCGAACCGAGACTGTGGTAGCGTCGGAGCCGATACATTTGTCTTCGGCTCCGTCGTCGGCTCCAATTTCTTCTTTTGAAGAATCTCGGCGCCGGACTTCCCTCGTCTGCTCCGAGGGGGTGAGTGGCATCGGACCCTTGTCCGACCCCCCTCTCCCTCTCGGTGCTTCGGCGCTGGTGAGTTCGGCTCCGACATCGGCCTCGGAGCCATCTCTGTCGGTGCCGAGGGAGGTTCTCAGCTTCTCGGAGCGGGGACCTCTGGCTCTGCCTGACAGGGGTGCGTTCGAGGTCATGCGGAGAGTGTTGGAACCTTGTTCAACTCCACAGTCGGCTCCGTCCGTCCCTCCCTCTTCGGTGCCTCAGGTTATGTCTACTCACTCCCTCATCCCAGACCGCAGAGAGCCAGCTCCTCAAGAATCCCCTGTGGGATCTCATCCTCTTCGAGGCCTCCATGAATTGGCAGGGGAGCCCCCTAGGAAGAGAAAGTGTAAGAGGAAGCACATAGACTCACCTGAGTCTGTCACCTCTGACACAGATTTAGAGGATTCCGAGGGTTCCCCCCGTTCCCCTTCTGAAGATGTCTCCTTTGCAGACATTCTAGAGATCCTGAAACAGAGGGGAAATTGGCCAGCCCTTAACCCTTCGGAGGATGAATCTGTGTATCTTGAGGCGTTTGGCTGTCGCCCTTCCACCTCCTGGGTGTCCCCCCCCTTTGATCCCCTCATGCAGGTGGTGGCAAAGAAAGCCTGGATGGCTCCTGACTCAGTGGACGCTACCCCCAGGAGACCTTCTAAATTTATAACAGCACCATCTGACAAACAATTTCTGACAAAAGGTGTTACTGTGGATGCTATGATGATAGCTGCTACCACCAAGAAGGAACTAGCTGATCCTTCAGTGCCTGTTCATCCCCCTAACAAAGAATCTAGGTCTATGGACAGGTATGGGAAGCGGATGTTTTCGTCAGCGACCTTTGCAATGCGTTCGCTGAACTACCTATGCCATTTCACCCGTCTCTAGAGAGACTTGATCAAGGAAGCGAGTGAGATGTTGAAGGATCCTACAGCTGCAGATTTTCAGGACAAAATGAACACCCAGCTGACTACCCTGAATTCGATAGCTAACTCCTCCATGCGCCTCCTTTCATATGCGGCTGATGGAGCGAGTAGAGCCGCAGGGACAGGTGTTGCCTTACGCCGGCATGCCTGGATGCGACTATGCAATTTTGCGGACCCCTTTAAAACGTCTTTCACTAATTCCCCGTTTGATGGATCATCTCTCTTTGGTCCTCAAGTGAAAGAAACCTTGACTAGGTGTGAGACGGATGGCAAAACTCTATCTGCCGTCGGAGTCCGTTTTTCTACTCCTTCTAGACCTTACCCCAAAGGCCAGAAAAGTGGAAAAATGTGGTTCCGCAAACAATCTCAAGGGAATTTGCCTGACGCACAGAGTCGGTTCCCCTCCAGAGGCAGAGGAGGGAACAATAATGGTAGACGTCGCTCCAGAGGCAGAGGGGGTCCGCAGAACCAGGGCAATTGAGAAGCCTTTTCCGATAAGCCCTTTCAGCATCCCTGAGGTGTTGCCCGACTGTCCACCTTCGGAGGCAGTCGGGGGAAGATTGTCACTGTACCCAGAAGCCTGGCTATCCCTAACTCAAGACAAGTGGGTACAGTCCATCATTTCCGAAGGCTATTCCATTCCCTTCGTTCGCATTCCAAACCGATCAAAAAAATCCCTTCCAGATGTTCCACCCGCTCAAAGGGATCTTGCAGCTTTGGAAATTTCAAAGCTGCTTACAAAAAGAGCAATTCAGCCAGTTCCAGCAGACCAGCAAGGATCTGGAATCTACTCCAGGTTCTTTTTAGTTCCAAAGAAAACAGGGGACTGGAGACCAATTTTGGATCTCAGTATCTTGAACAAGTCGGTCAAGAAAACAAGATTTCGGATGGTCACACTACAGTCCATCCTTCCCCTATTGGGAAAGGAAAACTGGATGTGCTCTATAGACCTTCAGGATGCGTACTATCACATAAAAATGAACAGACGCTCCAGAAGGTTCCTCTGCTTCAGGCTGGGAACCAGTCATTTTCAATTCAGGGCCCTGCCCTTTGGTCTCACCACTGCCCCCCGGGTGTTTACCAAATGCATGGCAGTGGCAGCTTCTCACCTGAGACGTCAAGGATTCCAGGTGTTTCCATATTTGGACGACTGGCTCCTCACAGCTCCCACCAAGCATCTTCTTCTAATGGCCAGGGACTACACCTTTCGCATTTGTCAAAATTTAGGCATTTCAATAAACTGCGAAAAGTCTGTTTTGTCGCCTTGTCGTACTATTACCTTCATAGGCGCAAATCTAGACACAGTCAACATGTCTGCGAGACTAACAGATCAGAGAATAACAGACATACACAAACTGGTCTCGCTCCTCTTCAGCAGCAACAGAGTCAAAGCCAGGTTAGTTCTGAAAGTATTGGGGATTATGGCGGCTGCCATACCTCTACTTCCATTAGCCAGATTCCACATGAGAATCCTTCAATGGATGCTCTTCACACAATGGTCATACCAACAACTTCCGATGTCCCACACCATTATGATTACGCAAACATGCAGGAATCATCTTCTGTGGTGGATGTCTTCCCTCAGCTCTTCTTGGGAAGACCCTTTGTTCCTTCCCTCCGGTTGCTACTCTGACAACGGACGCCTCCCTGATCGGGTGGGGGGGGCATTATCAGGGCAGAACTGTCCAGGGCACATGGCAACCAGACGAATGCCACTTGCACATAAATGTTCTAGAGATGAGAGCAGTGCTTTTAGCGTTGCAAGCCCTTCAAGACTCTCTTCCCTTGGGAACGATAGCAATCCAGACGGACAATATGTCTGTAGTGTGGTATATCAACAAACAAGGCGGAACCAGGTCCTATCCCCTATGTCGAGAAGCACTCAGACTGTGGCAATGGGCGATTTCTTCTCAGCGGTTTCTGATAGAAACGCACATCCCCGGGAAATCCAATCAAATCGCGGACAAGTTGAGCAGAGCTATCCTCATGCCTCACGAGTGGTCTCTGAAAGACTCTGTTGTGAGAGAAATTTTTCTCAAGTGGGGTCAGCCTTGCTGCGACCTTTTTGCTACTCCCCAAAACAGCAAGTGCAGAGATTATTTCACCCTATTCCCGTTACCAGGCCAGCCCAGCAGAGACGCTCTAGTCCAAGTTTGGCCCCGGGACTTCTGTATGCATTTCCTCCCTTCCCACTAATCTCTCAAGTGATACAGAAAGCTATCGCTCAGAAGGCCTCCTTGATCCTCATTGCTCCTTACTGGCCTCGACAGGTTTGGTTCCCCTTTCTACATCAATTTCTGTTGGAGCAACCTTGGCATCTGGACCTAGTTCCAGATCTTTTGATCCATCAGTCGGGTCAGTGTCATCGCTCCCTCCCCTCTCTGAACCTCACTGCTTGGTTCCTCCAATTCCAACCTTAGCCAGGCTTCCTCAAATATCTCACTCTGTTCGAGATATTTTGATAGCTTCCCATAAATCTTCCACTCGAAAGATTTATCTGAGTAAGTGGAAACGTTTCGCCTATTGGGCTCAAGGAAAGGACATAGATCCTTTCACGGCTTCCATCCAAATAGTCCTTGATTTTCTAGCTGAGCTCTTCCATGCAGGTTCATCTCCTTCTACTCTTAAAGTTCAATTGGCAGCTATTTCTAACTTTCATGTGGGCATTTCAGAGTCTGCCATAATGTCCCACAAGCTTTGCAAAGCTTTTTTGAAGGGAGTTTTTCTACTCAGACCTCCTATAAGAAATCCTCCTCCTCCTTGGGACCTAAATTTAGTTCTCAGTTCCTTAATTCTCCCCCCTTTCGAACCTGCAGCTTCCTGTTCTTTAAAACTGCTATCATGGAAGACTCTCTTTCTGGTAGCTATTACTTCAGCTAGAAGAGTTTCAGAACTTCATGCACTCAGCTGTCGACCTCCTTATCTGTTGTTCCATAAGGACAGGGTATCCTTACGAACCAACCCGTCCTTTTTACCTAAAATAGCCTCGGCGTCTAACCTAAATCAAAGCATTGACCTCCCTGTGTTTTTTCCAGAATATTCTAATAGGTCTGAACAAAAATTGCATTGGCTAGATGTTCATCGTCAGTTAAGGTACTATTTGGATAGAACCAAACAATTCAGAAAATCTGACCAGCTGTTTCTCTCTTATGCAGAAGGCAGAAAGGGACTTTCTGTTTCCAAGGTATCACTATCTAGATGGCTAACATCTCTTATTTCCATTGTCTATGAAATAAGACACCAAAAGCTGCCTAACAAACCTAAAGCCCATTCCACCAGAGCTTTGGCTACTTCTATAGCCTTCCAAGACAGACTGCCTATTGACACCATTTGTGCAGCGGCTACTTGGTCTACTCCTCACACTTTCATTTCACATTATAAGTTGGATTTAGCTTCTAGGCATGGAGCTAACTTTGGTTCCACTGTTCTCAAGAGTCTGTTCCGTTAGGCCACCCGGGACAAGGTGCTAGGGACGCGGTCCCATCCAGCAAGAATGAAGGCGAGATAGACAACTTAACATATAGAAGTTATGTTCTTACCATAACGTTCCATGTTAGTTGTCTTCTTCTCGCCTTCTTTCTTGCGTCCCACCCTCCTTCCCCCTGGCCTGGATAGACCTAGAGGAGTTTGATTGTGACCTCTCTTTCTACCACCTCTTTGTGATAGGTATATGCTCTGCTGTGCATATTTTCCTAGATCAGGCTTAGGTCACCCTTTCTCCTTCCCTTTGTTTATAGAGGTGGACTCTTTTCCAGTTTTTTCCTGGTTGTATTATTAGCTGGGCCTAGCTCACAAACGAGATCTGAGGTAATTCACGCCTAGCATTGTGGGATATAAGGGGGGCCTCGAGCCGGTGGAACCAACTCTCGAGCTTTAGAGTGGCCAAGTCGGAGCCGAGGTCGGCTCCGAACCCATCCAGCAAGTAAGAAGGCGAGAAGAAGACAACTAACATGGAACGTTATGGTAAGAACATAACTTCTATTTTCTTGGTCTATATAACATCTTTCACAAATCTGTTGTATTAATGAACACAAATTTTTATTTGAAGCTTCTGACAGTTTTTCTTGTGGAAGTATTTTTTTCTCCTTTAATTTCTCTCTTAATCATCTTGTATCTGGAAATTCTGGGCTTTTTGCATAATAGTAACTACATCATTTCTTTCTTATCCTCAGTAGTCCACTCTATCGTCTTTATGGCTCTTCTTTGGCCTATCAGTTTTTGTGATTTTTGTGGACTGTTACTTCCTTCTACAACAGGGGAGCCATCCTCCCCTGGGCCTAGACTGGCCCCATTGTAGGAATGTTTCCATATTTTGAGGATTCTACACTGTCATTTTTTCCAGTCCTGGCACCAGTGCACCTACAAGAAGGATTGGGCACTATTTTATTTGGGGTCTTGTGCACCCAGCTATCTTTTTTTTAATGTTTGACTTACTTTTGTCCATGATAATATGCTATATAAGTACAGTCTTGAATCAGTGTTGTCTTGGTGAGATTTTGGTCCACCTCATGAAGGCACTCACAAAGACTTCAGGATGAATTCAGTTTCAGCAATACTACTCTCCTTTTCTTGCTGACTTAACATTCCGTTTTTGTGCTTGTTGTGGACTACTACTTCTACAACAGGGTGCCATCTCCTATGTAGGCTGTCTGATGATTTTCAACTACCCTTTGGTAACACCAAACTTTCCCAGAGGCTTTTGTGTCTAAATTAATAAGGTATCTTGTTAAATATCTAAGACACACACACATTGTACAAGTTCATAAGTTTTATAACTACTGTTAATACAGCCAGCTTTGAATTTTTTTCTGATCATATCTGTATACTCAGGTCTTTAAGGAAATAAACACTTTCGGTGTGTATTGTTTTAAATGGTCATACTTCAATCTGTCTCACAAATCTCATATTCTTAGAGTTTGATGTACTTATCAGTATATTATTCTCCTGTTCACAAATGGTCAGTTTAGTCAAGTTCTGCAGAAATGCCTTGTCTGTAACAGCTGAAATACTAGAACAAGACGGTCAAACTCACCGTCACAGCTAGCTTGTGAGAATTAGCATGCAGGCTTAACTCGAATAAGGCAAGAAAAGTAAATGTAACTCCACCAATGTATTTAATAAAAACAGTCCACAAAAAAATCACAAAACTTGTAAAATGAACCACTCTAAATTACACATATAGCTGTTAAGCGCTTTCATCCGGTTATCGCAGACTTCTTCGGAACAGTTCTGAATACAGTACATCGGTGGAGTTGCATTTACTTTTCTTGCCTTATTCGAGTTAAGCCTGCACGCTAATTCTCACAAGCTAGCTGTGACGGTGAGTTTGACCGTCTCGTTCTAGTATTTTTGGTGTTGCTGTTCATCTGTTGGAGAAGTTACGGTGTTGTCTGTAACAGCTGTAATCAGTTTACCCATTTTCAAGTCATATACAGACTGTAGAATACCTTGGATGAAAAAGATAGATCTGAAAGTTGCCAGGAGGTTGATACAATGTTTTCCTACTCCTAGAAATGCTTACTGGCTTCTATAATTTATAAGCAGAATTGTTTTTATTTCTTGTGCATCATATTTTCAAAAATATCTCCTAGATTGTTTACAATCATGCAACCACAACACAGTTGTTTTGTATATTCCTGATGTCTACTTACCTAATATTGATCAATGTTAGAAACGATCAAATGCCATATTCAAAAGATTGTACTTTTATATATGTAAATTAATACTGAAGAGTACAGTTAATCAGAATATAAAAATACTTTCTCAGGAGGAGGAAAAAAGGTTTTGCTTTCTAAATGTGGTTATAGATTCAAACACATTACAGATATAGCCAGCCTTAGGCATAGGCTAACTAGGCGGCTGCCTAGGGCACCATTCTAGCATGGACGCTTTTCCAGTAATCTGGATGGTGTAGATAGACCAAGATGGGGGCACAGCATGGTGTTGGGGGGCTCTGTGGAGACCTTCTGTCTAGGGTGCTAGTTGACGAAAGGCCAGTCCTGATTACAGCAGGACTAAGCAAAAGATTGATAGTCTGTACTATATGTTTAGACTTGGTCAAAATGTTTAGTACAGTTTCTTGGTCAGAGATGTGTCATGGTGCTTCAAGAAGTCAGTCATGCCCTTTCTGGGGTCTGTCAAGTAAAAACAAATTAAAAGATCTCTCTGAGTTTGAAACACAAGTTTTGCTTTAAGTGTTATAGTTCCCTATGATGCACAAGATGGAGTCATCAGCTTTCAGGATAAAAGTAATGACAGAAATGTGCTTGGATGATCACAAGGATTGTGGAGACCTCTTGGATGTAGAGGTGCTATTTAATGAAGAAAGAAGCAGTCAGTCAGTTATGTAGCTTTAGGGAATGGATTTAATTGATAGATAGGAAGCTGTTTGGCAAAAGTGAAAGTTTTTTTTTTTTTTTTGCTGAATTGAAATGTTAGGCAATATGAGCCATCCAAAGATGATTTTGTTAAGTTTCTAACAGAATAATGACTCTGTTACTCTTACAATAAAGAGTGATGGATGAAAGGAATAAAGCTGTTGAATGTTAATTATACAGGAGGATAGGTTAAGGAGGAATAGCTGAAGTCACTGTGGCATTTTGGAGGAAGAAGAGTTTGACTGTTTAGCTTGTGAAAACAAAAATTGTGCAGCAGATTATTTTTTTCAAAAGTTGTTACTGGGAATTAAAAAGGTGTGCAGATTGCTGTCATTAGTGAAAGAGAGAGCATGTGCTCCACCACAACGCATTTTGGTTAATTTTTTTACCTGGTATGAACAGGAGCTGGGGTTGTCGCAGTTAAAGCAGCCTGAAAAAAAAATAACATTTGAAGGTAAGCCAGTATTAATTGATCAAGATTTCCTGAATACGCATGCCTACACTGCCTTTAAGGAATGTAGATGGTATAAACTAAGGTACAAGTTGTTATCTCCACCAATACCAAAAGTGTTTTCAAATCAGGAATGTGGATATTACTTCTGCTCAGTCCATGGTGGATGACCCACTTGACTAGTACCTACTTTTAACTGTGTAATGGAGGAGTTAGTGACTTCATATTCTAGGAAAGGCAATGAGTGTTTTGAAATTTTTGATTTGGAACAGGACTGGGAGGTACAGTCTGCAGAAGGGGAAGTGAGGTACTTGTAGCATTTTCTATGGCTGATATTCAGTGGAAGGAAAGACTTTAAAATGCCACTTTAGATTCTGGACACTGATACTATTACTGTGATGGTGGTTCTTGTACAGCTAATAATAAAAACTCCATAATGATGAGTTTGGTTAGTAACGATTCTTTGGGCTTGCACATATTATTGAATGTTTGGTTATGTCAGATTGTGCAGCTGAATTGTAATGGAGTGGTGGTATTGCCTTTCATTAAAGTGATCCAAAATCAGATTATTGGATTTTCTATTAAAGCTGAATATTAGATTGAACTTTGTTAGATTGGTCCTGCACATGCTCATCACCAGGTTAAAGTTTGTGTTCACCATACAATACTCTTCCAAATGCTCTCTTTAAACAGAATACTCTCAACCTCTCACTGAAATGACAAAACAGTTTTATACATAACTGCTGCCTGTCTAATCTATTATGTTGCATATGGGCTTTCACTTTAGTAACTTCTACCGCTGTAAAATCTTAGAATGTAGAAATGCAACTACAGCTTGTGTATAAATGTGAATGGAAATGTAACTACTGTGTTTATCTGGAACTACGTATAATGCAATGTAAACAAATTGAGCTTTTCTGCAGTGAAAATGGGTATTACGCAGTCAGACTTTCCTGGTAAAGAAAGATAAATAAATAATTGTGCTGTAGAGCTTCTTTGGTAAAATGGTAGATGTGTTGTTGTTCGATCTCGCCTTCATTGTTACTAGGATGGGTTTGGGTCAGACTCTGCCTTGTATGCAAGCTCGAGGTCTTCCACTAGCTCATGGCTAAAGCCCTATCCCAGCTTGCCTTAGGAACGTCTCCCAGATCTTGTTTGCTGCTAAACAAGATTGGGTGATTGTTCTGTTAGCTCTGGCCAAGTATAATCTTATTTACCTCTCACTGTGTAAATCTTTGCTTTAGTTGTTATACTAGCATTGAATAGTTTATAGTCTGTTGTGCTAAATAGCATATCCCACCTCCTTTGTCTGTTTTTTCTGCTGGCTGGCTGTCATCTTTCGTTGGGCCTTAGTCGTCTTCTCCCAGCTTTCTGTAAACTTCAATAGCCCATTTAAGTTAGAGCGCATTTTCTCTCATACCTCTATGCTTAACATCCCATTGTTTCTGACAGTTCATTTAAATTAGAGAACTGTCTCCCCCTTAGCCCATTTTAGTTAGAGAGCTTTCTTCCTTAACTTCTTTTCTGTCCTTTGAGCATAGCCCGTTTAAATTAGAGGACTATGCCTCCCTTTAAAATTTTTTTACTGTTAGTATTTCTTGTTTAAAAAAAAAAAAAGAAATATTTTTTCTTGTATACATTGTTTTTCTTTCAAAATGTCTTCCAAGGATTCAAAACCATCAGGTTTTAAGAAATTTGAGGAATGTGAACAGAAAATGTCATTGACTGACAGACACACTATTTGTGTCTATTGTCTGGGTGCAGTCCATCTCCAGGACTCTTGATCGATTTGCCATTCTTTTAACCATAGAGCTCTCCTGAAGTGGAAAAGTAAGCTTATTTTGAGAGGATTTTTAAGGACCCCCGTCTCAGAGGCTATTCAAGAAGGTCCGGGTTCTTCTAAATCACAAGTCTCCTTCCTCAAAATCTGTCAAAACAGAGAAGTGATCCTCTTCTTCTAGTGCTCCATCAGAGCCATCTAAAAAAAAATGGCAAAAATTTCATTTCTGGATCCAAATATTACCAGATCCGAAAAGTCATCGGCCCTGACACCATCGGTTTTGGAGCCAAAGGAATTTGAAATTCGGAGCTGGTCCCCAGTCTTGGAGACTCTTTCTGACCCTCAGGTCACCCATTCTGCAGTCTTCTAAATCTCCAGCCCCATTGACTCGGTCTTCCAGGAGCCCATCTCACGATGATGTGGACTGAGTGGTACAAAGGCTATTAAGGACTCCGACGCTGATCAGATTATCAGATCCAATCCTCTCCTTCTGCTCTGATTCCTCCTCCGATCTGTTTGCAGAGTTCTGAGTCAGAATGTCTGGAGCTGATACTGGTGGAAACTTTGGAGCAGAGACCTATTTTGGCTTCTTCGGCCCCCGACCATTGCACTGACATCCTCTGCTCCATCGGAACTCGGGGAGTCTAGTCGCTGATGCTGTCCAGTTGGGTCTGGGGAAGCGAGTCGGATTGGACAGTTGTCTGATCTGATCTTGCCTTTTGGGGCATCGGTTTAGGTGAGATAGACTCTTGCCTCAGCCCCATCATCCTTTGTTCCGGGAATTCCCTTGGCTTCTTTGGATCCAGGGGTTTCCTTGGATCAGTGCCGGGGGACCTTTGAGGTAATGAGAGTGTTGTCGCCACAGACACTTCCACTATCATCTCTGACATTCTTCCCCCAAAAGCACCGATATCTGCCTGTGCATCCTTGCTTCCAGAGGGATGCAGATATCCTAGGCCTCAGGACGCCCCACAGGGCACCTCCCACTCTTCTGAAACCACTCCAGAGTACCCCTCTGAGGAGGTCCCTCAGAAGAGATTATGTAAGAGGAAACATTTAAATTCCCCACAGGAGTCCGTCACTTCTGATACAGACCTTGATGAAGCCAAAGGGTCCCCACAATCACCTCCTGATGATGTCTCCTTTGGAGATATCCTAGAAATACTTAAGCAGAGAAGTGGCTGGATGCCCACAAACCTTTCAGCAGAGGAGTCCATACTGCTGAAGGACTTTGGATATCAACCTTCCTCCACATAGGTTTCTCCACCTTTCGACGAACTGATAGACCTGGTGTCGCAAAAGGTGTGAGAGTCTCCAGATTCAGTGGAACCTGTTCCTAAGAGGCCAGATAAGTTTATCATGTCCCCAGCTGACAAAACTTTTCTGACCTAGGGAGTTGCAGTAGATGCTATGGTGGTGGTGGCAGCCACCAAGAAGGAACTCTCCAAGACATCCTCGTCTGTTCATCCACAGAACAGAGTCTCATGCGATGGACAGATATGGAAAGAGAGTTTTTTGTTCAGTGACTTTTGCCCTCCGATCACTGAACTACCTTACCCATTTTACAAGGTTACAGAGACACCTCCTGAAAGAGCTAGGAGATGCTCTCCAAGGTTAGGTAGCTGGTTGGAATTGGGATATTCTAATGGAGGACATTGATATCAGAACTCACTTAAGTGACAAACCAGTTATAACATATAGGAAAGGCAAAAATGTAAAAGATCTACTTAAGAACAGGCAAAATCAGAATAGGACAGGTCGCTTTGGCACTCACAAATGTGGGTCATGCAGATGGTGTCATAAGGTCAAAACTGGACAGAAGTTTGTTATAAATAATGTTGAATATTGTATAAAAGGGAGATACAATTGTTCTTAGAAGGCAATTGTTTGTGGCTACATGTGATCAATGTCCTGTGTTCTACATGGTAAAACTGAAAGAAAATTTACCACCAGAATTTATGAACATGATTTATGCTATTAGCAAAAACAACTTAACGTCTTAGCTAGACACATCCATGACAGTATCAACCACAACTTCAGGTTCATGGCTGTAGACCACATAGAGATCAATGATAAAAAAACCTTGGGGGGGGGGTTGTTAGAATTAAAAGAACGTAGATGGCAGATTCTTTTGCATGCCGATAAATGGCCTGGTATTAATGACAGGACTTCTATCACTCCTGTCTTAAAATTAAAAGCCCTTGAAAGAAATAAAATGGTATAATGAACAGGATTATGTATTAATGAATGTATTCATGACCAATTTTTTCTAGAGTTGAGGCACCAAAATTGTATGAAAAAGTTTTTCAGAATTGGTAGTTTTTCAATTTCAACTGCAACACAATATTTTTAATATATTGCATCTTTTAATATATATTTGAGATCAACAAATTGAGACTGAAGGGTTAATGCTTTTTTTTTCCTTGTCATTGCTAGCTGTTTTCCTTGTGTCCAATCAGAATGAACTGTGCACTATTTAAATGTTTGTTTTACAGTTTACTGTTATCTGATGAAGTTTGCACTGCCTAAACAAAAGCGCTTACGTGTTTCATTTTTCATTTTTCATTTTTTATCTTTTATTTTTTTATTAAATATAGGTTCATAGGTAAGTACTAGGCTATCTGCCCATGGGCATTTATAAGCCTAGCCACGGAGTGATGGCTTTCGCCTCCCCATTAGATTAGATTAGTAATCTGGGCCTCTGTCAACAGGGCTCCTGAAGTGATCCCAGGGTAGAACTTACGATTACCCATCCACTCATCAAGATTTCTCTTGAAGAGGGTCAGAGAGGAGCTCTGTCGAATATGGATTGGGATTCTATTCCAGAGTGAGGGGAGTCACTGGGGCAGGAATCTATCCCTCCAGCATGTCCTGTTTATTGTTGTACATAGGTTCAAGTCGCTAGAACGAGTGATTCTGAGGGATCTCTTTTTTTTTTTAGGTGAAGCATGTCCATTAGTTCAGGGTTTGACATGGCCCTATAGGTCAGGCATAGGTCACCTCTGAGCAGACGGTAAGCGACTGAGAAGAGCTGGAGCTTTTTTAGTCGTGCTTCATAGGGTAATTGTTTAAGGCCCTTAATCCTCTTAGTGAGGTACTTCTGTGGTCTTTCTAGTTGTTGCAGGTGTCTAGTGAGGTACATCCCAAATGGGGCATTGTACTCTATTATGGGCCTAATGAGTGAGGAGTAAAGGGGCACAATCACCTCCTTGGATCTGGATGAAAAACCCTTTGTGATCAGGTGTGCCACACAGAAGGATTTCCTGACCGTTTTGGCTATGTGGTTATCAAAGGAGAGCATGCTATATACTTGGGTACCCAGGTCCCTAATTACTTCTTCTGTACTTAGTGGATTCCCATCTATGTGGTAGTTTGTAGGTACTTTGTTTTTCCCAAATGGGATTACTATGCATCTTTTGGCATTTAGCTTGAAGGCCGTGACTTTGACATCAGGTGTTTGTCTCTGTGAGACCCATTTGCAGGATGTCTGTGTCAGCTGGAGAGTCAATTATTGCACCCAATTTACAGTCATCTGCGAACTTGGTTAGCCACAGTCCCTCCTCCTTTGCCTGTACTTCGGAGAAATATATACCGAACAGGAGGGGTCCCAGGACTTGAGCCCTGTGGGACTCCGCTTGTGACTGGTTTAGAGTCAGACATGGCGCCTGCCACTCTTACCGTGTGGGTTCTGTCTGAGAGCCAGTTGGCAACCCATCTCATCACATAGGGGTTAATATTTAAGCTGGTGAGTTTGTCTATGATTCCTGAGTTTATCACAGATTTTATACTATCCCTTGTGTTTGGTGTTTTTGGGAACAAAACCTGCCAGCTCGTTTTATTTTTTTGAGTAGAATACTTAACATGAACCTCCTAAGGAAAGGTCAGCATCCTGAGATAAAAATATTAAAGGTAGGGTGAATTTTTTGAATACAGAAAGCTTAGAGTAGAGTAAAGAAAGAATACCGTTAATACTTTACACCTGCTGCAAGGTAAAGCTACAGTTGTATACCCCCAGTGGGGCTGGAGGGAGGTTAAAGGTACTGCAACAATGATCTAGGGTGCTGTTACTGTAAACTACATACAGATCTGTAGTATGTTCCTCATCAGATCACTGTTCTGTTAACATCTGAGATGAGATAACTCCTAGAACTTGACCAACTGCATGGAGATAACTCCTAGAACTTGATCAACTGCAAGGAGGAAGGGGAGGGGTCAACCTTTCAAATTTAGGATGCCATGAAGGGCAAGTTATTGCTCTGCAGTGAACCATACCTCTAAACCTCTTAGCACAAGAAATCTGGACAACACCTAAAATAATGGGAGCAGGGCAGAGGCTGTAAAGTAGGAACAGATTTTAAATAGTGCTCTTAAAAGCTTGGAAAGATAGTGCTCTTATAAGCTTGGAAAGTTGATATAATAAATGGTTTTGTGTTAGCATTAAGGCTATAATATATGAATCTCAAATGTGTGTTATTTAATTACCTCATTCCTCAGTGACTTGCCAGAGAAGCACAAATTTTATGAGAAACAGACCAAAAATATGAGTCTAAAATCTGCAGAGTTGTGAGGTATGCAGTGAACATACATTTTGTAATGTTCTGTGAAGGTGTGGGCCAAGGACCAAGTGGCTGCTTTAAGAATGGATCGAGTGTACCCCTGTATGAAAGTTCCCAAAGTAGCTATTGCTGTGGTAGAGTAGCCATAACTATTTTCTATGGTTTGTATAAAAGAAGAGAATTGCATTACTGATTTGTTTTGAAATGGTTTGTTTATACACTGGTAAGTCTATTTTCTTTCCAGCAAAAGGGACAGACAATTAGACAGTTAGTCAGGTTTCCTCAAGCCTTTTTTTAACGAAAACCTGAGCTGTCTTTCAACACCTAAAGAAATTTCTTTCTCCCTCCCTTGTTTTGAGAATTTGAGAAGGAAACCAGGTAGCTGTATAGTCTGATTAAGACTGAATTCAGAAACCAGACTGGGCATAAAAGAAGGAATAGTTTGAATTATTACTCTTGTCAGTATTAAAAAAAAAAAAAAAAGGAATGCATAAGCAACCCTATAAACTCAGAAAATATTCTAGCTGATGTTAAGGCTACTAATAAGGCAGTTTTCTAGGTCAAAAACTTCATGGAGTAGCTTTTTAATACATACATCAAGTTGCAAGGAGGGGCCACTCTTTTCCTTGGAGGTTTAATGTAGGGAAATTACCTTGAAAAACAATTTCACCTGTTTAGAGTTTGCGGAGAATTCAGTGGCAAGCAAACAGGAATAGCCAAAATATGTACCTTGATAAATGTGCAGTATCAGCCAGATCTGTAAAATAACATGTGTGTTGTACCTTTAATAACCATTTCAAAGGACTGAACGTACATATAAATAGCAAGCACATGCTAGCTTCAGTGCCATTTTGAGAAGTGCAGCCGGATTGTAAACATCTATATGTATGTTAGCTAGTTTACATATAAGTTAGTTACTTTGCCTCATTTCTTACTTGTTTGCATATAATAAAGCTGTTTGAACAAGAACCCACAATGTTAGTCTACTTCATCCTGACTAGACGAGTGACATAGTGTCAGAACTGGGATTCCAGAGACTGCTTCCCAGAGCCAAGAGGTGCAGAGTTAATAGTGAAGTCACAGTGAAAAGAATGCAAAAAGGGCCAGAAACAAACTAAAGGTAAAGAAAACTTGCACAAATTATTTATTTTATAAAAAAGATGAAACAGAGCATTACAAGGGCACAGAATGCATTACTACGCAAATGGATAGCACATAAACATTTTTGAGCAAACGAGTAGCATAAAAAGTTTATTAATAAAATGAAATGTTCAAAATTAAGCTATTTGACTAAATGATCATCAGAAAAGCATATAAAGAGCTCAGAATTATCTCAGGATTGCAAAATGAGCATGTTTATAGAGTTAAATGAGCACAAGAAAGTATAATGGGCATGAAAAGAGATTAAAGGAGCAAAACAAAAATAATAAGGGCAAAAAGAGCACATTAAGCATAAATAAAGCAAAGTGACTGCATGTTTTTTGGGACATTACTGTGTTTTGGCATAAACTACTATTTTGCATTGATCAAAGCCCTAAATAGCATAACTAGAGTTAGTCTAAGTGTCTTAAAGTGTGTAAAAGTGCTTACATTGTGTGCTTATTGCTATGCGTTTATTACAAAGAGTTTATTTCTATGCAAAGTGCAACTATTTCCTAGAGTGCAGTCAAATTACAGCCATTTCGAAAAGTTTCTTGTGCTGGATGTGTTCACAAAGTGCCGCCATTACAGTGTGTTTCTTACACTGATAAGCAGTGATTTCTTACAGTACAGTGATTTCAAGAGTATTATAGTGCCTGAGAGACTTATTTCACAAAGTTCAGTTATTCATACGAGGCTTGTGCTATTAGGCATAGTTGCAAGTACTGGCATAAATTTCTGGCTAATGTATATGTTCATGCAATTACAGGGGCACTCGGTTGCATTGTGTTTACTATAATTTGTTGGCATGGCAGACGGATTTCGAAAACCATCACTACTTGTATTTCATTAGAATATTGCAGAGAACTGGAGAATATTTGAGCAAGAATACAGCATATTTATACAAGCAACTTATTCTAAGAAAGATGCATGCACCAGGGCATTCATTTTGTTAAAACTAGCTGGGCCAGAGGCTATTGAAAGAGAGCGTTCATTTGTATATGCACCAGCAGTATATGAAGGTGAAGGAGTAAATAGTCATATTGTTGTACAGGCTGAATCAAGGGAAGACCCTGAATACTTGAAGTGCAAATTTAGAGAAATGTGCAACCCCAGACTAATATTACATTTGAGAGGCATTTGTTTTACACAAAAGATGAAAAGCCAGGAGAAACTTTTGCAGCTTATATTTCGGACCTGAGAAACAATGCTAAAAATGTGCACGTTTGGTGACCTAAAAGATGAGTTAATAAAGGATAGGCTTGTGTGTGTGTGGTATTAATATTGCTTCAGTGGAAAATATTTTGCTTTGTGACAATGATTTAACACTGAGCAAAGCTACTGAGATTTGTTAAATCCATGAAGTTACAGAAAGACACACAAATATGCTTGCAAGTGATAAGAGCGTAGTTTCAGTAGGCTTCAGAGCAAATGTAGACAACATGCAGCATGTGGCTAACAGAAGCAGGCCTAAGCACATGGCATCTGTCACCCCTGCAGGCTCCCCAGGTAAATCCTGTAGTCTTCTAGCAAGTTCCAAGACCAGTGCAGTTAAAGGAGCATGCTGAGTCCAGTACAAGGGTGAGTCGGCAAATCCCAAATCAAGATTTATTGTTAACTGTTGCAGTTGTGGTACCAACCAGGAGTCTAAAAGAGAAAAATGCTTAGCATTTGGACAGGAATGCCACAAGTGTAAAAAATGGAATCATTCTCAAAAATTTTACAAATCAAGTAAGCCTCACACAGTTATAAAGAAGGGTCACCTTAAAAAAACAAGTTGATCATATAGAAAGCTGCAAACATACTTTCTACATAGATGGTGTATCAGTAATTGATGAAAAGGTTGATGCAGTAGATTTATTGGCAAACAAAGTATTTTGTACTGTCCAGATCAATGGTAACTCCACTGAGGTCAAAGTGGACACTGGTTCAAAGTGTAATGTTATGCCAGCAGACACATTTGCTAAGGTGAGAAGTGGTTAACAACTAAATGTGGCCAGTTGTGCGAAACTTGTTGCTTATGGAGGTAAAGAAATTCAGACCGAAGGCTCTGTAGTGCTTTCATGTTATGTGGCCAAGAGCTGTTAAGAGTATTATTCTATGTAGTTCAAAGACTGTGCAATAATTATTGGGTCTTAGAGAGAGAGTTTGAGAATGAATCTGCTTTTTTTAGCAAAGAAGTTCATCAAATAAGCACATATCCCAGTTCCAGCTTCACTAACGCTATTTTTTCAGAGTACACTGATGTTTTCGATGACAAGTTGGGCAAACTTCCAGTTGTGTATTCCATGAAGGTAGACTCTGAAATCAGTCCAGTAGTCAGACCAACAAGAAAAGTTCCAATAGCTATGCAGGATAAAGTTAAAGCTCAATTGGATAAAACGGTGCAGCAAGGTGTAATTTGTTCAGTTACAGAACCAAATGAATGGGTGTCTTCCATGGTAGCTGCTCACAAAAAAGGCTCAGACAAAATCAGAATATGTATTGACCCAAGAGATTTGAACAAAGCATTAAAGAGGCCGCATTGTCCTATGCATACAGTCAAAGAGGTCCCTCCTCTAATACTGAATGCCACTGTTTTTTCAGTTTTGGATGCAGAAAGTTCATTTGGGCAAGTGATTCTTGTTCGCTAATCTTCATTACTGACCACATTCATTACCCCATTTGGAAAATATAGATTCCTAAGGATGCCATTTAGAATAAATTCTGGAAGTGAAGTCTTTCAACATGCAGTGGAGCAATTTTTTTCAGGTTATCCTTTTGCCATAATAGTAGATGATTTATTGGTCGGAGGCAATGGTGAAGCAAAGCATGACAGAAACCTTGAGAGTTCTAGACAGAGCACATGAGGTGAACTTAAAGCTCAGGCCTCTAAAGAGCAAATTCAGACTACCAGAAGTTACATATGTAGGTCATTTGTTTACTAGCAGTGGCTTGAGACCAGAACCATACAAGCAAGCAGCCATTCTTCAGATGTCAGCACTGGATAATGTTCGAGCTCTACAACATTTTCTTGGTATGGTCAACTATTTAGTCAAGTTTATACAAGACTTCAGGGAGTTGACAGCACCTTTGAGAAAGCTGACTTGTAAAAATGTTACATGGTTTTGGTTAGAAATACACCTGAAAGCATTTGAAGACCTAAAGCAGAAAATTTCTATCCCACCAATGTTAAGATACTGTGTTATCAACAAATCAGTAACTCATTCCTGCGATGCTTCAAAATTTGAGCTTGGCACAGTTATTCTTCAATAAGGCAGACCAGTAGCCTATGCATCTAGAACAGTTACGCAAACTGAGATGCAATATACTGAACTTGAGAAAGAACTTTTGGCAATAGTATTTGCATTTTCCAAGTTTCATGATTATACCTGTGGTCAAGATATTCAGATTGAAACTGATCACCAACATCTAGTTACTATTTTAAAGACGCCTATGTATTCAGATCTGGTGAGAGTATAAAGAATGATGCTCAAATTGCAAAATTACAGCTTCAAAATGGTGTATACGAAAGGCAAACTTTTGTCTGATAACTTATCCAGATTGCCAAGAAACGCAACTGAACGGCTTGATGCAGAGAATTCTGACTGATGTCATGGAAGTGCAGACTTTTTCTACCACAAGATTTGATGAGCTGAGAGATCATACGAAGACTGATCCAGTTTTGCAAAAGCTCAACCACTACATTAATATTGGATGGCCGTCAAAGCAATCTAGTGTACCACCTGAAGTGTAAACCTATTTTCCTTGCAGAGATGTAATGTTGATGGAAGATGGCATTATTTTCAAAGGTCCAAAAGTTGCCGTTCCTGCTTCCTTACAACAAGAATATATCCAAATTTTGCATTGTGGTCACCCAGGTTCCAAAGCTACTAAAAGAAGGGAGAGAGGACTAATATTTTGGCCTTCTCTAGTAAAAGACATTGACAGAGCACTTCATGTTCAGTATGCAGCAGTACTAAACCGCATTTGCAAAAAGAACCACTTCAGTTAAGTCAAGTTCCTAAACTATCTTGGTCAACAGTAGCCAGTGACACATTTGAGTGGAACAATCAGCATTACTTGGTATTGGTAGACTCTTATTCTAACTGGTTTGAGATCAGTTTACTATCTAACCTAACATCCACTGCTGCTGTTAGCAAGCTGAAACATCATTTCTCAGTCCATGGTAGTCCACATAAAGTTATCTCTGACAGTGGTACCCAGTTTACTAGTCAGTTGTTTCAGAAATCCGCAAGAGAATGGGACTTTGTACATGTCACTAGTAGTCCAGAATATCTGCAGTCAAATGAACTAGCTGGACGTGCAGTGCAGAGTGCAAAGCAATTATCAGAGAAATCTAGGTGTGACAATACTAATGTCTTTTTGATTTTACTTAATCTCAGAAACATACCCCGTGACAATATTCTTGGTTCGCCTGCTCACAGACTTCTATCTAGGCAAACCAGAATAACATTGTCTATCAGTTCCAGTTTATTAAGGCCTAAAGTTAAAAACAACAAAGCAATTGAAGCCCAATTATTCAGAAAATGTTCTTTCCAGAAATACAGTTACGACGAATCGAGCAGATTTCTTCATCTATTGAAATAAGGAGAGACAGTGAGGATACAAACGGCTTGGTCAAGTGAAAAGTATATGTGCAGAGCCAAGATCCTATTTTGTGAAATCAGAGGGTGTGGAGTACAGGAGAAGTCATAGACATCTTCTTCCTGTATCAGATCAGTTATAGCAGCGTTGTTCCTGTGATACTCTAGATCTCAGAGAAATCCAGATGATGTTACTGTTCCAGAATGTGGACTCCTACTTTTGTTTCTGAAGAAGTTCCGGATGTCCCAAAGATTGAACACTCAGCAGAAACAGTCCCAGTTGCTAAAGCTAACTCTAATCTCTATGTTGCATGATTTGGTCGCATATCCAGACCTAGTGTGAAATATGCAGCAACTTGGATGTGATTGTACATATGTATCTAATTCTATGCACAAGCCAGTGCATTTCTTTGTGCTGGTCCCAAGCACGGATAAATGGGGAGGGTTGCGTCAGGAAGGGCCTCTGGCATAAAACTTTGCCAAAACATTCATGCGGACAGCATTAAATATTTACATACCAGATCAGTCGAGGCCAGGGTTAACGACCGCCACCAGTATTGTTAGCCAACAGGGTGCTGGCGGAAATTGGGCTACTGTTGGCTGACTGAGATGAAGAGGGGGAAGGCATGGCCAAAGGCTGGAAGAGAGAAGAAAGGCTAGGACTGTGGTAGTGAGGGTCGGAATTTTGAATGTTGGCAGTATGATTGGTACAGGGAGAGAGCTAGCTGATATGATGGACAGAAGGAAGGTTGGTATATTGTGTGTGCAAGAGACCAGATGGAAGGGAAGCAAGGCTAGGTGCATCGGAGGTAGGTTCATATTGTTTTCATGGAGTGGATGGGAGGAGAAATGGCGTAGGAGTTATCCTGTACGAACAGTATGCTAGGAGTGTTTTGGAGGTGAAAAGAGTGTCGGATCGAGTGATGTTTATGAAGCTGGAAATTGATGGTGTAATGATGTTAGCACATATGCTTCACAAGTTGGGTGTGTGATGGATGAGAGAAAGATTTTGGAGTGAGTTGGATGAAGTGGTGATGACTGTACCCAAGGGTGAGAGAGTGGTGATTGGAGCAGTTGTCAGTGGGCATATTGGTGAAGGGAACAGAGGGGATGAGGAAGTCATGGGTAGGTATGGTGTTAAGCAAAGGAATGCAGAAGGTCAGATGGTAGTGGATTTTGCAAAAAAGATGGACATGGCTGTGGTGAATACGTATTTCAACAAGAGGGAGGAGCACAGGGTGACATACAAGAGTGGAGGAAGATGCACACAGGTGGATTATATGTTATGTAGCAGGGCCAGTTTGAAGGAGATTGGAGATTATAAAGTGGTGACCGGGGAAAGTGTAGTTAGGCAGCATAAGATGGTAGTTTGTAGGATGACTGTGAGCAAGAAGAGGAGGAGGAGTGTAAGGGCAGCACCAAGGATTAAATGGTTGAAATTGAAAAAGGGTAATTGTGAGGTGGAGTTCAGGGAAGAGTTAAGACAGGCACTGGGTGGCAGTGAAGAGTTACCAAATAGCTGGATAACTACAGCAGAGCTAGTAAGGGAGACTGCTAGAAAGGTGCTTGGGATGACATCTGGACAGAGGAAGGACGACAAGGAGACGTGGTGGAATGAGGAACTACAGCAGAGTATACAGAGAAAGAGGTTAGCAAAGAAGAAGTGGGATTGTCAGAGAGATGAAGAAAGTAGACAGGGGTATAAGGAGATGAGGTGTATGGCAAAGAGAGAGGTGGCGAAGGCTAAGACCTATAAAGAGTGGTATGAAAGGTTGGACACTAAGGAGGGAGAAAAGGACCTGCACCAATTGGCTAGACAGAGGGACTGAGCTAGGAAAGATGTGCAGCAGGTAAAGGTGATAAAGGATAATGAGGGAAACATACTCACAAGCGAGGAGAGTGTGTTGAGCAGATGGAAAGAGTACTTTGAGGGGTTGATGAATGAAGAGAATGAGAGGGAGAGAAGGCTGGATGATGTGGAGATAGTGAATCATGAAGTGCAGTGGATTAGCAAGGAGGAAGTAAGGATAGCTATGAAGAGGATGAAGAATGGAAATGCTGTTGGTCCAGATGACATACCTCTGGAAGCATGGAGGTGTTTAGGTGAAATGGCAGTGAAGTTTCTAACCAGATTGTTTAATGAAATCTTGGAAAGTGAGAGGATGACTGAGGAATGGAGAAAGTGTTTTGGTACCGATTTTTAAGAATAAGGGTGATGTGCAGAGTTGTAGTAACTACAGAGGGATTAAATTGACCAGTCACAGCATGAAGTTATGGGAAAGAGTAGTGGAAGCTAGGTTAAGAAGGGACGTGATGATTAGTGATCAGCAGTATGGTTTCATGCCGGGAAAGAGCACTACAGATGCGATATTTGCTCTGAGAGTGTTGTTGAAGTACAGAGAAGGTCAGAAGGAGTTGCATTGTGTTTTTGTAGACTTAGAGAAAGCATATGACAGGGTGCCTAGAGAGGAGTTGTGGTATTGTATGAGGAAGTCGGGAGTGTCAGAGAAGTATGTAAGAGTGGTACAGGATATGTACAAGGGTTTTATGACAGTGGTGAGGTCTGTGGTGGGAGTGACTGATGTGTTTAAGGTGGAGATGGGATTACATCAAGGATCAGCTCTGAGCCCTTTCTTATTTGCAGTGGTGATGGACAGGTTGACACGAGATCATTCAGGAGTCCCCGTGGACTATGATGTTTGCAGATGACATTGTGATCTGTAGTGAGAGTAGGGAACATGTGGAGGAGACCCTAGAGAGATGGAGATATGCTCTAGAGAGAAGAGGAATAAAGGTCAGCAGGACTAAGAATATATGTGTATGAATGAGAGGGGGGTAGAGGAATGGTGAGGATGCAAGGAGTAGAGGTGGCAAAGGTGCATGAGTTTAAATACTTGGGATCAATAGTTCAGAGTAATGGTGAAAGTGTGGAAGAGAGGTGAAGAAGTGAGTACAGGCAGGATGGATTGGGTGGAGAAGAGTGTCAGGAGTGATTTGTGACAGACGAGTGCCAGTAAGAGTGAAAGGAAAGGTCTACAAGAGGGTAGTGAGACCAGCTATGTTATATGGGTTGGAGACAGTGGCATTGACAAAAAGGCAGGAGTTAGAGCTGCATGTGGCAGAGTTAAAGATGTAAAGATTTGCACTGGGTGTGTCGGGGGTGCACAGGATTAGGAATAAGTATATTAGAGGGTCAGCCCAGGTTGGAAGGTTTGGAGACAAAGTCAGAGAGGCAAGATTACGTTGGTTTGGACATGTGCTGAGGAGGGATGCTGAGTATATTGGGAAAAAGCTGCTAAGGATGAAGCTAACAGGAAAAGAGGAAGGCCTAAGATAAGGTTTATAGATGTGGTGAGAGAGGGCATGCAGGTGGTTGGTGTGACACAGAGCAAGATGCAGAGGACAGGAAGAAATGGAAACAGATGATCCGCGGTGGCGACCCCTAACGGGAACAGCCGAAAGAAGATGATGATGATCTAATTCTATACAATTGCATGACAAAGAAGTAACTGTATTTATTGCATGTTATTTAATGTCATCATTATTGCATGACCCATTTCTCAGAGAGAGGATGTAGAATATCTTGTGTGTTGTTCCTTTAAGAAGCATTTCAAAGGACTGAATGTACATATAAATAGCAAGCACGTGCTAGCTTCGGTGCCATTTTGAGAAGTGCAGCCAGAATGTGAACATCTATATGTATGTTAGCTAGTTTGTATATAAGTTAGTTACTTTGCCGTATTTTGTATATGTTTGTATATAACAAAGCTGCTTGAACAAGAACCCACAATGTTTGTCTACTTCAGCCTGACTAGACGAGCGACAGATCTAAGCATTATTGACAGAAATATTGAAGAACATGAACACCCCTGCTCTGTTTTGGTATTGTCATCTGTTCTGACACCAGGCAGAAAAACATTTTCCTCTAGGATACATGAGACTTTCTGGTGTTAAATTTTCTAGTTTGGTGAAAAAAGAAATCTGCAGCGCAAGAATTAAGATCCTATTATCCGTACTGTGAGCTTCAGCGTCTGTAGATTGGGATGCATTAGTGACCCCCCCCCTCCTCAGTAAGTAAATTCATCAGGAAAGTCTGGTAAGGACCCCAGGACAATTCGATGTGCAATGAGAACTTATGCTGCCTTGCCCAAAAATGGGGTAATCATTAGCAGTATCCTCAGATTGTCAAGTTTTAGCTTTTGGACCACTTTTGGAATCTCAGGAACAGGAGGAAAGGCTTACAGAAACGTCCTTTCCAGGTTATTGAGAAGGTATCTATTGCCATTGTATCTAAGTAGTTCTGGAACAAAATACTTACATGTTTTGTACTGGCATAAGTAAGACTATTTGAGAAACTCCAAACTGTTGGAAAAGCTGAAAGACCACCTCTCGCTTTAACATTCATTCACAAGATTCTGTCGTGGACCTGCTTAGAGAATCTGTCACTGTATACAGACTACTTCTAGAAAGAGAATGTGTTTAATACCTACTTCAGGCTGTCGGTGCTACTCTTCAGAGGGGATAAGACTTTGTCCAACCTTGTTTATGTACCATATAACCATGGCATTATCTGTCACTACTTGTAGAGTATGTGGTGTCCACTTTGAGAACACTGATTATCAGCATCTCTTTGTTAAAGATGTGGCTTTTCTTGCACAAAGGAATCCAAGCACCTGAAACCTTGATTTCTTGCAATCAAGTTTCCCATGCAAAGCCTGAGGCATCTTTTGCAGTGCTCTGTACTGGTAGAGGCTCTACAAACGAGACCCAGATTTATGTCTACTTTCTGAAGAAGGAAGGGTGGCAGTAATTCTCATATTATCAAAAGATGCCAATAAAAATTTCAACATTTGAGTTTGGTGGTGGAGAATTCTAAACAATTAAGTAGCAAAAGAAAAAAATCTTCTCAGATCCATCAAAGACTTTCACATCCTTGTCAAAATGAAAGGAAATGGTATTAGCCAAGTTCTGTGTTGCAAATGGATTAGATTGAGAAACTTCATCAACCTGTTTGCCTTCTTAGGGACTGCAGGCAATGCCAGAGACATCTCTTTACTGCAGGCAATGCCAGAGATATCCCTTTTCAGGAAGTAAATGCAGAGACATCATTTTATTTATTTATTTATTTATTTAACATTTGTTGACCGGGAATGTCCGACTAGGTTCCACAGATCCTTTTTTGGAGGCCGAGGAGAAATGTCCAAATCAAATGCATGTCTTTGGGGAGGAAACAGGAAACGGAGTAAACCCAAAACCCCAGGAGAAGAACACACATGACCACTCCAGGCACCCACAGAAGAAATCGAGAATCGAAGGAGAAACTCTGAGACTGTGAGGCTGCATTAAACAGCTACGCTGCACCAGAAGCTGGTAAAAGAGGAGGATAGCAACTGGTTGAGGAAAATCAATTTGTAACAAAACTAGTATTTTTTTCAAAGAGGCTAGCAAGCAATCTCATTCATTTTAGAGACACTAACAGAAAAAGAAAATTCTTCTACAGAAGGGTCTGAGGAAATAATCTCCTCAGAAACTGAGTGAACAAGCAAAGCTTTTTTTCCAGGACATTCTGTGGACATCAGGCAGGAAATCATCAGAGTTAGAGGAAATGCTTTTATTTTTGCCAAAACAATTGCATTCAGACTGAAATTGTTTTAATGCCTGCAAATAAACCTTTAGGTGACCCAATAAACTATTCCTTATTAACAGTAAAAAAAGGTGAGAGATAAATATTTAATTTTTTTCTAGACATCCCTGGGAGAACACTGATTGTAAGAAGGAGCTTCACCCTGAAGGAAAGGTCTGTCAGCCTGGCTATGCAGAGCTGCTCTCCCCACACCTTCCTCCTAGCACGACAAGATTAGTTCTCCCATGCCTACCAAAAGCACCAGTACAGCTGCAGATGATGTATTTAACCCCCCAGTCTATAGTGGCTGAAGGGACAACACTAGAGTGATTCAGGTACAAAAGTCAATGGTCTGAGGAACCAGACATGGCCACAGCAGTCTCACCCACCAATGGCTAAGGCATAGATTACATCAACTGTTTTGGCAAGTGCTCCTTACTAATTTTCATTGTCTATGATCTGGAGAGAGCTAGAATTATGCTGCTCCATAGTTCATTCGAAAAGAGCCTAAATTGTGGCTAGCAAAGTTTGTAAGAGTTAAGTAATTTGTCAAAAATAGTGTTCATAACCAAAATATACAGCGATACTTCCCAAACACACTAGCCCCTATTAATGCCTTAGATTAAACTCAAGTTTTTGCCAGAAAGTGCTATAATTTGTCACAAGCAGTAAAAGTTAAAAATAAAATGTAAGCAGTCTATCAAAAGTACAGTTTTGTACCTACCATAAATGTAGATGTCCGAACAGGATAGCATCTGCAGTCATATAAAAAATGGGTTCCTTCCTCCAGGGCAGCCCCCGGGGCGGGGCCAGTTCAAAGTCTCTCCGCTTCGCTGATTGATTCGTGACTTTCACCCAACGTCATCTCTGCTGGTAAGGCATAAAAAGGGCAGCCCCATTCCTTCATCTCTCAGTGTTTCTTCTTGCCCAGCCCCCCTAAATTTAGTTAAAATTAATTAAATGTTCAAAAAATTAAAAAAAATGCAAATAAAAGAAAAATAAATAAGCATGTATGTAAATATATACACCATAAGACACTAATAAGAGACTCTATAAGAGAGCTAGCAGAGGGTGGTAAATAGGGGAGGAGGCACCACAGGTCTGATGGGGGGAAGCCCTGACTGCAGATGCTATCCTGTTCGGACATCTACATTTGGATGTCCTACAAAAAATGTATACTATCTCATAAATGGATGCAGAATACCATAGCCACTAAAGGGGTAGAATACTCAAAGCCAAACTAGGGGAGGGAGGAAGAAGAATTATGGTGTAACCAGGACAGCCTGCTCCATTTGGAGATTGTCTGTTTGAAATTGCTTTTTCTTCCCTTCCTGTTTGCATAGGCTAAAGCTGGTCAGTTTTTTTTTTATTTTTTTTTCTGTCCAGGTAGTAAGTAGTATGTAT